>NC_045550.1:7847008-7914508 GCF_009769535.1 Thamnophis elegans
TGAGGTTGGGTCCATCAACGGGTTTGAAACCAAACCAGGAAAAATGGATTGCGATAACAGGTAAGTCCTCAATTTACAACAGTCCATTTTAGGGAACATTCAAAATTACAACAGCACTGAAAGAAATGACCCACAGCTGTTTTTCACAGTTATGACCATTGCAACATTTCCCCCCCCCCCCATGGTCATGTGCTCAAAATTCGGAGGTTTGGCAACTGACTCATATTTATGATGGTTGTAGTGTCCTGATCACTTTTGTGACCTCCTGACAAGCGAAGTCAATGGGGAAGCCTGGTTCATTGAACAACTTTGCTACTAACTGAACTACTGCAGTGATTCATTAACAACCGTGGCAAAAAAGATCATAAAATGGGGCAAAATTCACTTAACAAATGTCGCACTCTACAAACAGAGATTTGGGGCTGGATTGTGATAATAAGTTGAGGACTACCTGTGTTTCTGTGATGTGACAATAGCAATAGCAGTTAGACTTATATACCGCTTCATAGGGCTTTCAGCCCTCTCTAAGCAGTTTACAGAGTCAGCATATTGCCCCCACAGTCTGGGTCCTCATTTTACCCACCTCGGAAGGATGGAAGGCTGAGTCCACCTTGAGCCGGTGAGATTTGAACAGCTGAACTGCTAAACTGCAGTCAGCTGAAGTAGCCTGCAGTGCTGCACTCTAACCACTGCACCACCTCAGCACTCTAACCACTGCACCACCTCGAAGCTGGGATTGCCTGCAGCTAGAAAACTAGCTCATGTGGAAAGAGGAAGTTTACCCCTTTCTCCTCTACTAGCCCTTTAGTGCCTGGATTTGCTTACCCTAACTTCACAACTTAGAAACTTTTGTTGGCTAGGCTATATGTAATGAATTGTGCTAGCTGACAGCTGCACTATTCCCCTTCTCTCCCCTTCTTAGCATAAAGTATATTAACTCTACTTTAGGGCATACTTGTTATAGTTTCCCATTTCAACAATGACAGAAAACCATGTCCCCACTTTCGGGCAACTGGCATCAGATATAATTCCGGAGGCTACAAAAGTCTTCCTTCGATGTTTCAAATTCAATTTGTGGAAATCAGTGCAATCCAAATAACCTCTGGTTAATCAGATGCATTTACTCCAGGAAATGTGTAACTGTCAGGGTAGAAAACAGGGAGACTTGTCAGTTCCAATCCTGCTTTTGGCACAAAGCCATCAGGGTGACCTTGGGCGGGTCACCCTAACTCTTTCTCAGTCCTAGGGACGGAGCTACTTCTGAAATCGATGGCAGAAAACTGCAAAAGACTTGCCCAGGCAGTCACCACAAGTCAAGGCTGACTTGAAGGTGCGTTTCTATCCTTTGCTGGTGCCCCGTAGGACTTTGATTGGGCTAACAAGCTTTCCGGAGCTGTCATAGCTTCTCCCTCCCTCCCTTTCGGTTTCTGGAAACAGTGAAATGTCTCTGAAATCACACTTTGCATGCTGCCATGGGAACAGCCATTAATAGACCTATCCTCTTTGAATTACTTCAATCCTTTCTGTAGTTGTTGCTTAAGAACTAATGATAGCAGTGGATACGGAATTATGGTAATATGGTCCACAGTTAAAGCTAAACTCTTGCACTCACTGAAATGAAAGGGGCTGGTATGGGACATGGTGGGATTTTGCTTTCGTATGCCAGGGCTTTATAACCAGATACACTTAATACATGTCACATCAAGCACAGTGAAATTTACCTCGGAGTTAACTGGTCTTACCAATGCCCTTCAAAAGTCCTGGGGCAACTGGCAATCTCTCTAGGAATTACAGTATCCGAGGATCGGAGACCAAAGTAGGCTCAGATAAAACATTGTTTGGTTTCCCTTTCTATTTAGAGAGTAATTATTCATTCTAGCAAATCCTTCCCCACTGGGTGCCTTCCAAATGTATTAGTCTATAACTCTCAGCATCTGGGGCAGTGGTGGGTTTCAAAAATTGTTCGAACCTACTCTGTGGGTGTGGCCTCCTTTGTGGGAGTGGCTTGCCGCCCATGTGACCGGATGGGAGTGGCTTACCGCCCATGTGACCAGATATGAAGATGCCGACGACACTTGTCAGAACCACCTTAAATTTCCTAACACACAGCACTGGCATGCATAAGAATATGATGTAAACTTGTTTTTTTAAAAGGCATCTTTGGTTTGCATTAAAACAACTTCAACACACGCAATGTTCTGATTGAACCACAAACGCAGTAGTCATCCTTACCTTTCACAGAGGCACTGAGTTTTATAAATAGGAGCATGATAGTGTAGAATAATCATATCCAAGGACCAGTGGTGGGTTTCAAAAAATGTTTGAAACATCTTCTGTAGGTGTGGCCTGCTTTCCGGGTCCACTGGTGGAACCTCTTCTAACCGGTTCGGTAGATTTGATGAACCGGTTCTACCGAATAGGTGTGAACTGGTAGGAACCCACCTCTGATGTGGGGCAAGAACTGAATAGTAGCAATGGGAGCTGTTGCCCAACATATCGAGAGGGATTTTTTTAAAAAAAAAGACAACCAAAAAATGAGGCTCAAGTTCAGGCCTCCCAGAAAGGGAGAGAAAATCCTGAAGAACCATTGACTGAGTGGGAGAAAGCTTCTGGTGTTCATTACCATGCTACTCATAACATTACAATCTTTACCAATAAGTGTATCCACGACTTCTTGCATATTTCCTGACAATGCCAGCATTGCATAGATAGGGCTTCCTTTGAATAAACAAATCCCTCACGTACTGAAAACATGTACTGCTCTAATCCCTTGGACACAAAAGGTCTCTTCTGTAGCTTTTTTAGAGGTTAAAAGAACAGCCCAAAGGACTGAGAAAAGAAATCACGTGACTTCCCTTCACCTAATGCAAGCATTTTTTTCCCCCAGAACAAACCATAATTAACTTCCATGGTATGTTGGCTGTGTAACTTGCTTGTTTATTTCCTGCCTTTCTTATTTGTATAAATAACTCAAAGTAGCATACATATCCAACACACCATCCTCCTATTTTCCACACAACAATCCTGTGAGGTGGGTTAATATATAACATTTTTAACACCACCTGGGGCATTGTACAGATGATGTAAAACTGGTTTTCATTGATGCAAGCATAACAATAGTCGGTTTCTAATGAAATCTTGCCTCGGTGGTGTATATCTATCTATCTATCTACGTACGCACAGAAATGTCATTTTATTTTCTATAAATGGAAAACAATGGCATCTTTCGAAATAGGCCAAACCACATGGCCATTTGAGCTCTGAAGAGGGGTGGCAAGGGAAATGTTATTTACTTATTCATTTGAAACATTTGTATAGCTGATTTATGAATTTCAGATTCCAACGCCATGCAGTTAAATTCTCATTGGAGTAAAGTAGAAATAATGCCCCTTTCTCATAATAGTGTGTTTTATTCATCAAAAAGTGGCAATAAGTAGGTAGGACTCCTATGAGATGTAATTTGCTGGAGTCAAACTGGGAAAAAAATCAGCTTTGGTCACTTAAAAATAATTTATATGTGTAGATGTGTGTGTTGCATGTGAAACTGGATTCAAAGTGTGGCTGTAAAGGGCTCCTAGCCATGAAGATGCTTGAAGAATTGCTCTGCTATACTGTATACAGTATAGCAGAGCAATTCTTCAAGCATCTTCAAGCATAAGCCAAGCACTGTTGAGGAGATGTAAAGCTGCTTCTCACTATTATGCCATCAGCAGACCAACAGCTAGATGGATCACGAAGATGCTAGAAATCACGGTTTCACCACAAATCCGCGGTAGACTAAAGCGCGCTCGACGAAAGCGCGTACGTGACGTCATCACAGCGCGACGAAAACGGCACGCTGTGAGCAGTAAATTTAAAATTAACGCAAAAACCTTACCCTAACCCCCCCAAACCTAACCCTAAACCTAACCCTAAGCCTAACCCTTAACCTAACCCTAAACCTAACCCTAAACCTAACCCTAAACCTAACCCCAAACCTAACCCCAAACCTAACCCTAAACCTAACCCTTAACCTAACCCTTAACCTAACGCTAAACCTAACGCTAACCCTTAACCTAACCCTAAACCTAACCCTAACGCTTAACGTAACCCTAAACCTAACCCTAACCCTTAACCTAACCCTAACCCTAACCCTAACCCTAAACCTAACCCTTACCTTTATGTGAATCGGCTTGCTTTAATTTTATTTTAATTTTAATTTAATTTATTTTTAATTTTATTTGTCGCGCTGCTGATGACGTCACGTACGCGCTTTGATCGGGCGCGCTTTAGTGGATCGCGGTTTTGACGGGTCACGAGAAATCACATGTTCGGTTCTTGCTTTCCTTGGTAATTTGCATTACCAAAACATTCTTTTTCAATATCACTCATGGCCTTGCATTTAAAAGTGTGGTGCACTTATTGTATCCCTGGGCTTTGAAATTTAGTTTAATGAAATGTCTATGCCGCCCACTCCCATTGGCACTCGTTGACCTCAAGAGGCTCACTAGCTTGAGAAGTCTGGATGTCACTGGACTACTTCCATGAATGTGGAGAAATAAACCTGGGCCCTGGTGCTCTCCAAGTAAGTTAGGATAAGAATGTCCCATATAACAAAAGAACATATTTCATTGATCTGACCGTGACAATGTAAAACAGCGATGTCTTGCAACTAATAAATAACTCAGAAGTAATTAATAAGATTGTTGTCTTTGCAAGGTTTGTTAAACCATGGTTCCCAAAACCATAGCTAATGTGAAAACTAACGCAAGATGCTTGCCCACACCTCACATTAGAATTTAGGATTCTAAATACACTGAACCACAAAAAGAGTTGGCCACATTTTATCCCAAAGTATTTAGTGTATCATACAACACCCCCCCCCCCCAAATAATAATAGAAGTGTTCATTTTTTTCCTATTTTTCTACTTTCTTTTCCTTCCTTCCTCCCTCTCTCTTTCCACCCAGAATCACAGTGTTTGAGCAGGGAAGCTATATAGATATTTTAAAATTATTTTTAAATAACTACTGCTCATGGTCAGCAATATGTTTTGCAAATACAGGCACTGTTGATCCCATTTCCATCCCCTCCCAAAGACTTTAGGATCCTTCATTTATCTTTCCAAGCAGGCAGGATGTGACTTTAAGAATATCTAATGAGCTACAGGACTGTGGCTCAGGGCAACCTGTGGCTAGACCAGAGCAAGCATGATGTAATGCTACTTTGCTCTCAATTCCAGACCATACCGCAGCACCTAAAAATTGTCCCTGCATATAGCACATTAGGAGAAAGAAGTATGCTAAACTTTTTTTCAGGATGAATCAAGTTTATGTCTGCTGACGGGTTTTGTCTTACTCTGATTTAAATCACAAAGAAGGATTTTCTACACATGCAATCAAGAATATTGCAGATAATGCTTTAATTCATTTCTACCACCTTTTAATAACTGACAAAGGGCAAAAGTGTTGTGTTGGCAATCAAAGCCAAGCACCAAGTCAGTAGTGAAGCGATAGTGAAGAAGGCTTTGTATTATCTCAGGTTGATCTCACCCAGTGGTGAGATTCAATTTTTTTTACTACCGATTCTAAGGGTGTGGCTTGGTGGGCATGGTGTGGCTTGGTGGGCGTGGCAGGATACTGCAAAATCTCAATTCCCACCACACTCTGGGCCAGCCAGAGGTAGCATTTGCCGGTTCTCTGAACTACTCAAAATTTCCGCTACCGGTTCTCCAGAACCTGTCAGAACCTGCTGGATTTCACCCCTGATCTCACCTATATCCTTTCTAAAGTACCAATGAAAACCAACCCTTTCCCCATCTTCAGATTCCTCCATCTCAAATTCAGCTAGCACAGATGTTGCTGAGCTATAAATCCTGCCCCTCTGGAAGCTCTTGTTCAAGAACATTTGGGGTAGAGGGGTGGGGGGCAGAGATTTTCCACTTCTAGTTGTGTCAGAGAGGAATATCAACACTTCCAGGTTATGCTGCTGAAATTCCCTCTTCTGCACAAGTAAAAAGACCAGGCACCCGGTCATCCCACTCTAGAGAAGAGAATGACTGGAAGATCTCGAACGAGCCGAGGTGGCGCAGTGGTTAGGGTGCAGTACTGCAGGCCACTTCAGCTGACTGTTATCTGCAGTTCAGCGGTTCTAATCTCACCGGCTCAAGGTTGACTCAGCCTTCCATCCTTCCAAGGTGGGTGAAATGAGGACCCAGACTGTGGGGGCGATATGCTGACTCTGTAAACCGCTTAGAGAGGGCTGAAAGCCCTATGAAGCGGTATATAAATCTAACTGCTATTGCTATTGCTATCTGATGCCCTTGTACACAGGCCAGGCTGTCTATCTAATATGCTACATAATTGTATTCCTCTAATTGAAGAAGTTGTTTGGTTTTCCAAAAGACCAATTGGTGCAATATTTAAAATTTTTCATTGTTTTTCAAGGAGGGATTGGACTCCCAGCAAGAAGCAACAGATCCACCATCGGGATCCTATTTTGGGGCTGAATGACAAAACTCTTTGAAATACTGTGAGCTTCAGCAGATTTATTTCCAAATAAATATTTCGGGGAGGATTGCCCTGTCAGCCAGGGTACTTAAATAGACATGGTATGTATATATAGCATGCAAAAATGTTATCAGGTGGTTTAAGTTCAAGTCAATTTCATATCCTGATTATTGTGACCTCATACTTCTAATGTGTGTGTCGGAGGAGAGACCACTGTGCATATCTATAAATAAGTCTGATCTATTTGCTAGCTTAATCTCATGCATATTTGTGTATTGATAAAGATAAGCAAGGCTTATTCTCAGAATCCCTAGCATTTTGTCTAGATCTAGGGACTAAACAGCACCTCATACCTTGGGAAATACATCTTTTAAACAGGTCCATTCAAAAGTACCAAGTTTGGATCAAAAGAAGGAAAAGCGAAACGGTCTTGAGGCCGTTTGGCAAACACATCGAACATAAAATAATAGAGGTGGAATGGATCTCGGAGGTCTTCTAGTCCCAACCTCTCCCCCACCCCCTGCTCGCTCAGGAGACCCTATAACAGTGTTTCTCAACGTTGGCAACTTGAAGATGTCCGGACTTCAACTCCCAGAATTCCCCAGCCAGCATTCGCTGGCTGGGGAATTCTGGGAGTTGAAGTCCGGACATCTTCAAGTTGCCAACGTTGAGAAAAACTGCCCTATACCATTTCGTGTTTGGGGATTTTAGGTTGTGTAGTTACGACCCAGCAGGAGAGCATCAACTTGGGCAATGCTGATCTTGGCTCTCTGAGGCTTCCAATCTGCCTGGTTCCTCAAAGAGATGCCCATTGATTCCAATGCAGTGGGGCAGTTAGCCAATGTTAGGCTAGGCTGGGCTAAAGCGTACAGGGTTGATTTCCAAACATTGTACGATGGACGGCGGGGAGGGGGGGAGGAGGGAGAGGGCTTGCCTCATTTTGTCCAGATCCTGCCCTCGCGCACCACTCTTTGCAACCCAAAGCGCCGTTGATGCCCGGCATCTTCTGGCGCCTCCAGCTGACAACGTGATACACAGCGAAACATACGACTTCAGCAATAGAATGGTTCAATGCCTGGAACACTCTACCTGATTCCGTTGTTAGTTCCTCAACACCCCCCTCCCGCCCCATATCCTTAACCTTAAACTGTCCACCGTGGACCTCACACGTTTCCTAAGAGGTCCCTAAGGGGGCGTGCATAAGCACACCGTCCCTTTCGTACTCTCCCCATTGATAGGCACTCATTTCATGTGTCCATGGCCATGTTATACTTATTTACATCCATGTATTTGTGCCAATCTCATGCGATCATGCCCATGTCTATATTAACACCTGTTACCTTATACATGTTGACAAAATAATAAGTAAGTAAGTAAGTAAGTAGGTAGGTAGGTAGGTAGGTAGGTAGGTAGGTAGGTAAGTAAGTAAGTAAGTAAGTAAGTAAGTAAGTAAATAAATAAATAAATAAATAAATAAATAAATAAATAAATAAATAAATAAATAAATAAATAAATAAATAAATAAGCAGGTGAGCCCTTTCCCCTCCCTGGTCGTTCCTTGCGTCCAAGTGCGGATTGTCCCTTTTTCAGATGTGCTCATTATAAAGGCAGCGGCATCATCTCCGACTCACCCACCCCCAAGTCTGGAATGAGTTGAAATCCTCCCCTAACTTCTCTCTCTCTCTCTCTCTCTCTCTCTCTCTCTCTCTCTCTGTCTCTCTGTCTCTCTCTCTCCCCCTCCCTCCCTCCCTCCCTCCCTCTCTCCCTCTCTCCCTCCCTCCCTCCCTCTCTCTCTCTCTCTCTCAGACACACACACACACACGCACACACGCACACACACACCGGATTGCGGAGAAGAGAGCGGAGAACCCTAACCCATAACCGCTTGCGCCGAGGTTGAATTTGATGCCCAACCAGTGCGATGGGGGCGGGGGGAGTTGTTAATCCTTCTTCCCGTCCGGACTGAGATGCCGCGATCAACGTGGCGTCTCAGCCCGGATGGGAACAAGGATGAACACACACACGCCCTCCACGTCCCATCGCTGGTTATGCACCAGATTCAATACGGAATTAAGCCGCAGTTTGATGAGGTGGGTTGACCCCTTCCCGTAGGCCAAAGAAAATTCATGTTGGACTTGGCCCGAGGTAGGAGTTCTTCAACCGTAGCGCGGATCTCCCCGCCGCATCTCCCAAGGGGGCCCCGTGCCAGGCCGAGGTTTGGTGGGGGGGGGAGAGAGAAGACCCCTCCTTGACCGGGATCCTTTGCCTGCCTCCTTTTGCTAGCCTACCAAGGTCATTAGCGCTGGCGAAAAGAGCACCGAGGAACAATAGCTTCATTCGAGGCCGTATTTTACAGGCGTTTGCCGATCAATACGAGCTGCTGTATTATGCCGCGCCGATCTGTTAATAGTCTTAATGGGCTTCTCGCTCCTTTTTTTGCACACTCCGTGCTACGTCGATAGAGCAAAGTGATTGTGAAAGGGACACTTGCAGCAGAGTGTGGGGGGGGGGAGCGGAAGGGAAGGGAAGGGAAAAGAGAAGGTAAGAAAAAGGAGAAGAGAGAAAAGAAGAGAAAGGAGAAGAGAGGAGAGAAAAGAGAAGAGAGAAGAGAAAGGGGAAAAGAGAAAAGAAGAGAAAGGAGAAGAGAGAAGAAAAAGGAGAAGAGAAGAGAAAGGAAAAGAGAGGAGAGAAAGGAGAAGAGAGAAGAGAAGAGAAAGGAGAAGAGAGAAGAGAAGAGAAAGGAGAAGAGAGAAGAGGAAGAGAGAAAAGAAGAGAAAGGAGAAGAGAGAAGAAAAAGGAGAAGAGAAGAGAAAGAAGAAGAGAGAAAAGAAAAGAAAGGAGAAGAGAGGAGAGAAAGGAGAAGAGAGAAGAGAAGAGAAAGGAGAAGAGAGAAGAGAAAGGAGAAGAAAGAAGGAGAAAGAAGAAAAGGAGAAGAGAGAAGAAGAGAAAGGAAAGAGAAAAAAAGAGAAGAGAAGAAAAGAAAGGAGAAAAGAGAAGAAGAGAAAGGAGAAGAGAGAAGAGAAGAGAAAGGAGAGAGAGGAGAGAAAGGAAAGAGAAAGGAGAAAGAAAGGAGAAAGAGAGAAGGAAGAGGAAGAGAGAAAAGAAAAGAAAGGAGAAGAGAGAAGAAAAGGAGAAGAGAAGAGAAAGAAGAAGAGAGAAAGAAAAGAAAGGAGAAGAGAGGAGAGAAAGGAGAAGAAAGAGAAGAAAAAAGAGAAAAAAGGAAAGAGAGAAGAGGAGAAAAGAGAAGAGGAGAGAAAGGAGAAGAGAAGAAAGGAGAAGAGAGGAGAGAAAGGGAAAGAGAGAAGAGAAGGAGAAAGAAAGGAGAAGAAAAGGAGAAGAGAGAAGAGAAAGAAAGGAAGAGAGAAAGGAAGAGGAAGAGAAAAAGAGAAAGGAGAAGAGAGAAAAGAGAGAAGAAAAGAAGAGAGAAAAGAAAAGAAAGGAGAAGAGAGGAGAAAAGAGAAGAGAGAAGAAGAGAAGGAGAAGAGAAGAAAGAAAGGAAAGAAGAAAAAAGAGAAGAGAGAAGAGAGAAAGAGAAAGAGGAGAGAAGAAAAGGAGGAGAAGAAAGAGAAAGGAGAAGAGAGAGAAAGGGAGAGAGAAGAGAAGAGAAGAGAGAAAGAGAGAGAGGAAAGAAAGAGAGAAAAAAAAGAAAAGAGAAAAAAGGGAAGAAGAAGAGAAAGAAGGAGAAGAGAGAAGAAAGAAAGAGAAAGAAAGAAGGAAAGAGAGAAAAAAGGAGAGAGAAGAAGAGAAAGGAGAAGAAGAAAAAAGGAGAAGGAGAGAAAGAGAAGGAAAGAGAAAGGAAGAAAGGAGAAGAAGAGAAGGAGAGAGAGGAAGAAGAAGAGAGAGAGAAAGGAAAGAGAAGGAGAAGAGAAAGGAAAAGAGAAAGAAAGAAGAAGAAAAGGAAGAAGAAAAAAGAGAGAAGAGAAGAGAGAAAGAAAGAAAGAGAAGAAGAGAAAAGAGAAGAGAGAAAGAAGAGAAAGGAGAGAGAAGAGAAAAAGGAGAAGAAGAAGAGAAGAAAGGAGAGGAGAGAAGAAAGAGAAAGGAGAAGAGAAAAAAGAGAAGAGAAGAGAAGAGAAAGGAGAAGAGAGGAGAGAAAGGAGAAGAGAGAAGAGAAGAGAAAGGAGAAGAGAGAAAAAAGGAGAAGAGAGAAGAGAAGAGAAAGGAGAAGAGAGGAGAGAAAGGAGAAGAGAGAAGAGAAGAGAAAGGAGAAGAGAGAAAAAGGAGAAGAGAGAAGAGAAGAGAAAGGAGAAGAGAGAAAAAAGGAGAAGAGAGAAGAGAAGAGAAAGGAGAAGAGAGGAGAGAAAGGAGAAGAGAGAAGAGAAAGGAGAAGAGAAAGGAGAAGAGAAAGGAGAGAGAGAAGAGAAGAGAAAGGAGAAGAGAGAAGAGGAAGAGGAAGAGAGAAAAGAAGAGAAAGGAGAAGAGAGAAGAAAAAGGAGAGAGAAGAGAAAGAAGAAGAGAAAAAGAAAGAAAGGAGAAGAGAGGAGAGAAGAGAAAGGAGAAGAGAGAAAAAAGGAAAGAGAAGAAGAGAAGAGAAAGGAGAAGAGAGAAAAAAGGAGAAGAGAGGAGAGAAGAGAAAGGAGAAGAGAGAAAAAAGGAGAAGAGCGAAGAGAAGAGAAAGGAGAAGAGGGAGGAGAAGGCCATCCCTGGATCGAATCCCCAGAGAATCATCCTTCTCCCCTCCGCCTCCGCGGGGTTCGCCTGCCGCTCCCTTGGCCACCCCCCCCCTTCCTCTCTCTTGGAGTTCTCCCTTTTTATTCTCCTGGCGCAATTTCCCCTCCCTTCCCCTATTGGCCGGGACTTGCAAAGCCAAGAAGATACCAATAAATCCCCTCTGATGAAATTAAAGGCCCCCTTCCCCACTTTCCACCCGCCTGGACAGAACGAGATGCTTCCAACAAGTACCAACCTCTTCAACCGCTGCTGTTGCGCGGCTGCTGCTGCTGTAACGGAGCGCCTCCCGCGTGTGGCTCGCCTCGCCTGGCCGCCTCTGCTCTGTGTTCTAATCTCCGCTCAGAAGGCTCTTCCCCTCGCCAAGCTCGGATGGCCGGGGAAGTTTTATAACTTGGCGCTGCTGTTTGCTAAACACGGCAATTCTCTATTTACGCCTAAATAAAAGAAATACATGTGTGTTGCTAATACAAACAGCCCGAGCGGGTTCTGTTCTCTCGTGCTCCGGAGGAAGGAGAGGAAGGCGGCAAGAGAGAGAGAGAGAGGGGGGGGGGGGGCCGAACGGAGCAGGGGAGGGTGAAAAATGGAACCTCTCCCTTGCAGAGATTTGTCATTTCAGCAATAAACAGAAGTGGCGGGAGAATGGCTGCAGGTTAAGAAGCGCCTTTGAATTGAGACCAAACAGCCTTGGTAGTTCCCAGGATCGTATTTTGAACCGTTTCCGAGGGTGCAAATACACTGGGATGAACCACTTCTCTCCCTCCCTCCCTCCCTTATCATCATCATCACCACCACCAACGCTTAAAGCAGATGCTGTTGGTCAGTAGCTATGTTGTAAGTTAATTTTTTCGAGGCACTTTCAGGTCCTCAGAATCTTAACTTCCTCTGTCCTGGTCAAGATGGGCAATATATTTTTTTTTCTCTATTTTTAATTCTTTTTTTATTTTTTAAAAAAATGTATTTCTGTAAGCCGCCCGGAGTCCTTCGGGATTTTTTTTTTTTGAATTTGAATTGAATTTACTTTATTTGTATGCCGCCCTTTTTCCCTGAAGGGGACTCAGGGCGGCTCACAATTCAAGGGAGGGGAAAAACAACAAAATTACAAAATATAAAGACATACACAGTTAAAAAACAGAACAATCATACCATTCGGAGTGGGCTATAAATTGAGCGGCCTATAAATTTATTAAATATTTAAATATTTAAATACATATTAATTTAAATGCACCCAGAGTTTTATTTTCTTTCTTCGATTTATATGATCAACCAGCTTCCAACATTGTTTAGAAACTTGAAAACAAAACTACAGCAAAAATGTAGAACCGAAAAACAGAATGTCCAAAGCCACTATCCATTCATATTCCATTCATTTCTGCATGTTCATCCCATGCTCTGGTCCAATGCCTGTGGGGAAAACCAGAATTTCAGAACCTTATAGATCAGCAGGGTCTCGACCATCCAAATCTTGGAAGGGGGGGAGGTGTTATTCCATCAGGCACTCAGTGATATAGAAAGCACATCTTTTGAGTCCCACCAAACGGCACATATAATATTTTTTCATGATTGCCCATTCTGTCGACTGTCGTGGCGTTGGCAGAGATAAATGAATACAGGTACAAATAACTCAACCGTATCTTGTGAAGGGCTTTTGGGGTAATGATTAGCACCTTGAGGTGCACCCGGAAGCTTATAGAGAACCACTGTAAAAAAAATAGTGGTGTTACATGAATGAGCCAAGGGCTATGCCTTGTATGCTGCATTTTGAACCAACTGGTGGTTTTCAAGGACAGCCCCATGGAGAGTGCATGGTTATAGTCTAAATCAGTGTTTCTCAACCTTGGCAACTTGAAGATGTCCGGACTTCAACTCCCAGAATTCCCCAACCAGCATTCGCTGGCTGGGGAATTCTGGGAGTTGAAGTCCGGACATCTTCAAGTTGCCAAGGTTGAGAAACACTGCTCTAAATGAAAGGTAGCTACGATTTGAGTTACTATAAGCACATACTCCCCAATTTCACGAAAAGATCCAACTAAGGATACAAACATCCTTGTGGTCTCAGCTGCCCCTTTATTCTTCCATTTTGATTCAGCAATTTGGATTCACACACCATATCAAGGCATGTCTTATTATAGGAGCCACATTTGGCTGGATTCTCATTCTATATGGAAGCAACTTCTTAAACCATTGGTTAAAATACAGTGGCTGAATTCCTTCCCCTACGTACCACAACGTTTTTGTGATTTAAGAGCCGAGGTGGCGCAGTGGTTAGGGTGCAGTACTGCAGGCCACTTCAGCTGACTGCTATCTGGAGTTCAGCGGTTCGAATCTCACCGGCTCAAGGTTGACTCAGCCTTCCATTCTTCCGAGGTGGGTGAAATGAGGACCCAGACTGTGGGGGCGATATGCTGACTCTGTAAACAGCTTAGAGAGGGCTGAAAGCCCTATGAAGCGGTATATAAGTCTAACTGCTATTGCTATTGCTATTTAGTTCAGAGTAAGAGCCCAAACTTCGGTTAAGCAATCCTACTGTAGTCCCTAACTTTCATCTAAAAAAGAAAATGCCGCTAAACCTTTCCCCCTAAGGGTGGTTTTGAGGGTAATTCTGGCTTTCACAGGTGAGCACCTGTACTCCACGCCAGCATCAAATTATATAGAGAACGTGCAAAAAGTAACTTTTTGCCCTTGCTTCCAAGGATAAATCTCTTGCTACATAAGATCCCTAGAGACCTCATCTAGACCGTTTGGACTCAATATGGTCCATATGATAATAAATACTCCACAAAGTGCCGTTGAAAGGACACAGGTGTTATTTGAGACAAGAGCCACACAGGGGCATCTCAGCAAATTTTGGAGAAGCTACATTGGAGGTCCATTTTCAGAACAGGCAAAGGGATGGGGAGAAGCCCGAAATTCGGGGCACTTTGGACCAAAGGAAAATGTAAAATAGGAGCCGAGGTGGCGCAGTGGTTAGGGTGCAGTACTGCAGGTCACTTCAGCTGACTGTGATCTGCAGTTCAGCGGTTCAAATCTCACCGGCTCAAGGTCGACTCAGCCTTCCATCCTTCCGAGGTGGGTGAAATGAGGACCCAGACTATGGGGGCGATATGCTGACTCTGTAAAACCGCTTAGAGAGGGCTGAAAGCCCTATGAAGCTGTATATAAGTCTAATTAATAAATAAATTAATAAATTAATAAATGTTGCAAGGCTGACCGAGGGTTAGTTATCTCGCAGCCTCTTAGGGCAATATATTAAGTGCACTCTGTGACACTGATTGTAAAGTTCTTGCGTGGGGAAGCGGGTGGAGAAGAGCTGGGACAGGAGGAAGGTGGAGCAAGGCTGCCTCGACAGTTTACCCTTACAAGAACTCCACGTAGTTTAACCAAACCGGAGCAAGCGTTTTCCTACCAAAGACAGGACTAAGATTCGAATCCAGCAAGGTTTAAGGAAATGGAAGATGAGAGGGGAGGAGAAGGAGGAGGAGGAGGACCAGGACCAGGAGGAGGCAGGTGCTTATGCAAGTGACCCAAAAGCCATCTCACTTCGCCTCCCCCCCCCCCCGCCACCTCTATAATCTAAACGCCGGAAGAAGTTCTTGATAGTCCCCGTGTTATGATTTTAATCCACTCCGATGCTTTGGGGGGGGGGGGGAGTTTGTAGCCGGTAGAAGCAGCGGCAGCAGGTGGAACATATAAAAGCGAGATAATGAAGATGGGGGTACAAGTTGCACAACAAGCTCCACTCGCCTCCAACTGGTCCTTTCCCGATCGAGTAAAGGCCAAGTGAGCCAGGAACCGTTTTTGAAGGCTACTAACCACAAATAGAGAAGTTATTTTTCCCCGCGTCTAATAACATTGCGTCCCGGCGTTGGCCAATCGAAGTGGGCAATGTGCTATTTGCAACAGGCTATTTTAATGGATTGCTGGTGGCTTGGCCCACAGTTAGTATTGCAAACAGCCCCGAGGGCATCCTAGTGTTTGTAGGTGACACAAGGAAGATCGTATTTTGACTCCGGATTTCTGTTTGTTTTCCATTTATCGCGCCAGGCCAAGAGGTTTCAATCCCAAACGAAAGGGAAATAAAATGGTTCTATCTCTTTTGTTTCACCCCCCCCCCCTTTCGTTTCTTTCCTTTTTAATGAAACCTTGCCTCAACTGTATACATACAAAAATGATTCATGCCGGTTTTGTATAAACGGAAAACGATATTATCTCTCGAAGCAGGGCCCCCAGGAAGGGAATTGTACTAAATCGCGCACGCCCATGAACCAGTTGAGTTCACAAGAAGCCTGCCAGGTGGAGATCGCCAACGTTGGGCCTACCTAAGCCATTAAGGTTTTCTTTGAGCGAACGCAACAGCCCCCCAAAAACCCCAGGGCGTTCCGGGTTCCTTAAAAAGCGAGAAGTAAATTTTAAGGGTTTATAGGAGACCGGTTGGAGGGGGGAGAAAGCGGTACTCTACCTCAATCAGAAGGAAGAGTTTGCTTTGCGCTCTTAAAACAAGTGTTTCAGACACACCAACAACCGGATTTCATGCGGCTTTAAAACAGCTCCTCTTTCAAGGGTGATTTTGGGGCGCTGCGTCCGAGCGGATCTTCCCCAAAACTCAACTGAAGCCCACATGGTTTTCTAAAGAACCCCCCCGCCCGCAAAAGGGACAAGCGACCCCTAAGCCAACTCAACTGGAGCCCACATGTTTTTTTTAAGGAAACACACACACACACCCCGCAAAAGGGACAAGCGACCCCCTAAGCCAAAGAACTGCTCAGCCGATCCTCACTGCGAGGATCTCGGCCAATCGTAGGCCGGCGGCGGAATTTTCTGGGGGGTTCGTCAGGTTCTGAGTTCGAGTGTTGAGCTGGGTGGGAGGGGGCGCGGAAGAAAAGCTGGCCCTCTTCCACCGGGCGTTACCACCCCCTTCCTTCCACCAGGCGAAGGATGGCTCCAAGTCAATTCTTCCTCTTGTCGTCCCCCCCGCCGCCCCCTCCCGCGACCTGCTTTCTCTGTCTCTTAGCTGTGACGCGCGAAAGGTTTTAACCCCTTGTTCTCCGCGAATGATGTAATCGCTCACTTAACCACCACCACCATCACCACCAGTTGGGGTAGGAAAAGGGGCTTTCGCCAAGAACCCGCAAGAAAATAGGCAACCTTGACGGGGCAACGACTCCCGACCCCCTTCTTCTTTTAAAGCAGCCCTCTCCTCTGCGGAATCAGGAGGCCTTCCGGCATCTCCCCCCCCCCCCCTCTCCCCACCTGCCACTCTGTTCCAAGAATGGGGGACTTTGTTAAATCTATTAAATGATCATTTCTGGAACGGAAACTGCTGGAAGGATTGGTTGTTTCATAGCCACTTCATAAACACATGAAACTTTGATCGAAGTTTCCTCATCCCACCCCTTGCCTAGGATGGATTCGGAGGCTTAGAAATCATTGACCTTAAAAGTTTAGGGAGAGTTTTATCTGGCAGGCGTGGAGAAAGAGGGGAGGGGGCTTAATCTTGGTTTTTTGAATAGATTACCCGGAACACAAGTAGTTTACCTTGATAACTACTGCGGGATAAATCCTAAAACCAGGCGGCTCTCCATAAACGGGCCAGAAAATGCTTACAGATCCCAGCAAAAGTGTAGTCAGGTGTACGGAGGCCGGGGAGGGGGGGGGGAGTGCTTTAGGAAAAACCCTCCCCGCGGTGGAAGGAAACCTTGCCGCTGTTTCCTTTTTAAGAGAACAATAGATGCTCTGTCTCTGGCGGGTTCGCCGAGGCCCTCGGAGCTCTGGGGCGGGTTTATGTGTCCCACCACATTCAAAACACCTGTTCTCTCCGGTTTCCCTTGCCTTCCCCTTAATAGATTTAACACACACCAAGGGAATCGTCCTTAACGAACAGGTCTCCTTTATTTGCTCCCCCTTTCCATCAAGACATTTATTTATCACAATTTGAATCGTTATTTTAAAAATAGGAATGATCCCTGCTAGAGTGGCGAGGAGGGGGGGGAGTGGGGCAGGAATAACAGAAGCAGGGATCAGACAACAGGGGAGGAAAAAAACCACAGACGAGGAAAGAATTGGAGATCGCCACTCAGGCTAAAAGCCACGCACTCCTCGAAACTGACAAGAAAAAACTGTACAGAGTAGCAAATAAATTACAATTCGTCATAACAGACTGATTGTCCATCACTTAAAGCGTCCCACAGTCCCGATTCCTTTCGAAGCTTGGAGTCCTGCAGCGGCCGCGTTTCTGTCCTTTCCATCTTCTCCCCTCTTTATTTTGTGCACTTGCCCCCCCTCCCTCAACAAAGAACATACGAAGCAAAAATAAACAGCACCTTTGCTCTCCTAGGCTACCCCCCTCCCTCCCCCCACAACCCATCCCATAGTGCTTTTGGAATTGTTCGATATTGCACAGGTCAGGGGGTGTTTTTATCCGGTGAGGTTTTTTTTGAACGAGAAGGAGAAGAAAAGGACAGCAACTAAAGCAATGTTTCGGAGGGAGGGGAAAGGAAGGAAGGAAGGAAGGAAGAAAGGGAGGGAGGGAGGGAGGAAGGAAGGAAGGAAGGAAGGAAGGAAGGAAGGAAGGGAGGAAGGAAGGAAGGAAGGACGGACAAGACCCATCCGGAATCAAATCAAATAAACTGAATAAATAATGTTCAAAGTGTCCATTGTGAATTTCTGAACTAGTAAGAGTTTCCATCCACCCTGAAGGCTGCCCATATTTTGGAGGCTGGGGGTGTATTAGCGCAACTGTTCCTTTCCCACCCCGTAGATCTCTAGTCTAAGGGGAGGGGGGGGGGGAAGGATTCCCATGAACCAGGATTCCCACTTTTCCACTGCTTTCAAAGGGGCGTTTGGCCCCATCTGGACAAAAGGACTCTTCCCTCTTCCCCTTCCCTTTCCCCAGCGCTTCCTCTTGCCCTTTTCGCATCCTCGCTTCGTTTGAACAAAAAAAAACTACCATGGAATCAGATTCCAAACACACAAAGGACAGCCCCGCTCCCTTGTCACCCCCTCTTTCTACGGGACCCAGATTCGGGCTCCTGCTTCTTCTCCTCCTTCTTCTTCTGCTCTCCTTTTTCAAAACATTCTGGTTCTTCTTAACGTGTGCCTCCTTTCAAAGGGCAAGAACGGCGGGAGAAGCTGGCTCTCCGTTCGGCCTGCGCATCCTTGCAAGAGTCGCCGCTGCCTTCCAGATGCTCTTGGGGGGGGGGCAGCCGCCTGGAAAGGAGGCCTGAAAGGACGACTCTTTCCCCCCCCCCCATCGGGTTGCTCAGGCCCGTTTTCTGTCCATCCACGATCCCTCCATCCCTACTTCCCTTTGCTGCCTATCTCTCCCCACCCCGGCCTCTCTGGCTCGCACGCTGCCACCCCCCCTGGGCCTGCCCAAAGGGTCCTGGCCCCAGGCCGTTGGGCGCAGTTCTCAGACGGGCCGCAGAAGCGGCACCGAGGTGACCACGGGGTGCGAGTAGTAAACCGGGTGGGGAAAAGTGAGCAAGGGCTGGCTGACGGGCGCGCTGGTCGCCCCCGCGGCCCCCGAGGCCCCGGCCGGTCCCCCTCCTCCGTCGGCCCCGGCGCTCTCGTGGTAGAGGATGGGCACCCGGACGATGCGCTGAGCGGCGGCGTGGCTCAGGTTGGCCGCCTCCAGCTCGGCTGCCAACTGCCGCTTCCACTTGTTGCGCCGGTTCTGGAACCAGATCTTGACCTGCGTCTCGGTCAGGTGGAGCGAAGCGGCCAAGCCGGCCCTTTCGGAGCTGCTCAAGTAGCGCTTCAGGTCGAAGGTGGACTCGAGCTGGAAGACCTGGCTGCGCGAGAAAACGGTGCGCGTCTTCTTCTTGCGACAGGGCGGCTTCTTCTCCGGGCTGCCCGTCTCCGGCTCGCGCTTGGGCCAGTCCTCGGCGCCGCTCTCCTCTTTCTTGGCCTCCTCCGAGTCGCTCTCTTCCAAGATGATCTCGTCGGGGCTCTTGGTATCCAGCGCCTTCTCGGCCTTCAGCAACGGCTCCTCCGGGGAATCTCTGTCGGTGCCTCCCGAGGCCGGCGAAGAATCTCGGAGCAGGCATTTCTCCACGGAGGCTGGAGGGAAGCAAAGCGCACAAAAAGTCAGGAGCCCAGCCTCACAAACCAGGCGCCCAGATTCCCCGGAGGGCTCGGCAGACGCTCTCGCTCTAAATCACGGTGTCCCGGAGCCTCCTGACCCTCGGATGCCCAAGATACTAGGGGGAGAGAGTGCACCGCTGGGAACTCGACGCGAAAAGCCCCTCATTTACTAGGGTACATCTCCAGTCACCCTTCTACAGTTCTTGCGGCACATGGAAAAAACACAGAAAGTCGTAGCTGAGATTTCTGGATTGCCCCCCAGTCCATACAAGGATCCCCTCAATCTCCTTCGCCCCTCAAGGAAATTGCACCTTTGCTTGGGGAAGTTAAGACCACCGAATACTAAAGTCTCATAACTCAGTCCATTAGCCCAACTACAGGGATTTGAGGAAAAGTCCTGACTGATTTTTGAGGGACTTACTTTCACCTAATCGAGCTGAGGATTGGAACAGTTAGCTCGGCAAGCCAAGTTTAAGACGGCGACCCCAAATGTCCGAATCGCCTCTACCTTTCCTCCCCCAAAGCACGGTGGCATTTCGGGAACGGATTCATTCAGAAATCTTTCCCCCCCACCTTTTTTTATTTATCTTTTTGGACACACCGATTTTAAGCCCCGGTTATTTTGACTAGGCTTACTTCCAAGTGAGTCTCTTGGACGTGAGAAAAGGAATCAGCCCGGCTCTCGGTTATACAACGCACCAGAGATTCTTCTTAATAAGCCTCATTGAAAGCAGGCTTTCTAAGGTGACGCACAGGTTAACGAAGCGGTAATAGAAACAGGGGAGAAGCGGGTTTGAAACGGTGCTCCTCTCCAGCACGTAGCTGTCTGGGGCTGGAGGACATCGCCTCTCCCCTTTCTCTGGTCCTTCTAGTGGGCCAGCATCTAGAGACGCCAGAAGTGTAGGAAGATCCTTTTCCTCCCTGGGGCTATCTCCCCAACTGACCCGAGAAAGCCCACTGGCCAAGGAAGTTAGGGTACACCCGATTTAAGGGGAGGGGTTGTGGGGGGAGAAAACCCCTCTGGAAGAGCCTGGTCGATTCAAGGCAAAAGTTGGCCCAGCAAAGAGGTGAGGCCAAAAGCTTCGGCTCCCTCAGGAGCAACTCGTAGGGGGAGGGTGGGAAGACGCGGGGCGGTGTTGGTCAGTACCTTCCGGCCTAGGCAGATGCCCTCCGGTCAAGCTGTACGGATACCACCAGGCAGGGAATCGCTCCAGGTAGTGGGCAGGCAGGGCAAACCTCTGAGCCGGGATCTCGAAGCGTGGGAAGGCGAGGTCCCCCATCTGCGAGAGGGCGAAGCCAGCCCCTTCCAGAGCCCCCTTGGCGGCCGGAGAGAACAGCGCCCGCGTCTGCTTGAAAGGCGCCTTGGGGTGATGGTCCCCGTTAAGCAAGTTCTTGATGGAGAAAGGCGACTCCTTGGGCGGCGCGGCCGAAGGCGCGGCCGGCGGCTGCGCCTGGCTGCTGGGGGCGTCCTGGCTGGTCTCCGGCATTTTTCTTCCTTGCTTGGCGCCCCCCTCCCCCGCTTTCGGGACAGCGTTCACACTGCGTTCGGGAGTCGCTCCGAATTGGCCGTTGGCATCGGGAGGAAGGGAGGGAGGAAGGAAGGAAGGAAAGAAGGAAGGAAGGAGGGAGGGAGGGAGGGAGGGAGGAAGGAAGGAAGGAAGGAAGGAAGGAAGGGGCAGGCAGGGAGGGAAAAGAGAAAAAGGAAGGGAGGAAGGAAAGAAAGAAGGCAAGAAGGAAGGAAAGAAGGGAGGAAGGGAGTAAGAAGGGAGGGAGGGAAGGAAGGAAGGAGTTGGGTGGCTAAAAGGAAGGAAGGAAGGAAAGAAGGAAAGAAGGAAGGAAGGAGTTGGGTGGATGAAAGGAAGGGAGGAAGGAAGACGCCCAGCCCGATACTCTACTCGGCAAGCCAACAAGGGCCGCCGCCACCGCTGTCGCCGCCGCCACAACCGCGCTGCGGTGGTTTCTCCTGCGTCAATCCGGCGCCAAATGCTAATGCAGAAATCCAAATGTCACCCCAAGTTAACTGTTGGGAGTGCGCGGAGGTTGGGCTCTCGGAATGGCAAGCGGCATCGGGCAGGGCAGGGCAGGGCAGGGCGGCGGCTGGGGGGCCCCCGGACTCTCCCGGTCCCTCTAGGCAGGGTTGAGAAGAGTGAGCTAGTCAGCCAGCGGGAGAGGAGCCGAGAGGCAGAAGCCCCCCATCCCCGTTTGCCCGTGCACTCTCTCTCGCCTCGCGCACACGCGTTAACAGCCCCCCCCCCGCAACCCAACCTTCCCCCCCCGGGAGATCCACGCCCCCCTTCGTTTTTGGTCCTTTGCCTTCAGGCTAGGAGAGCTGGCCTCTTATTGGCTTTAGATAGTCCAATTAAGGCAGCAAACGAGGACCGGGCTATTAGCACAAAAGGATATTGGCTCCAGCGAAGCGGCGCTCCAAGGAGAAGGAGGGGGACGGCATCACCCTCCCCCAACCCCTCCCGCAGTCTCTCCCTCCCTCCCTCCCTCTCTTTATCTCGGAACCCCCCCTTCGCCCCCCTTCCTCGCCGAGCTTTTTCGGTCCAGTCAAACTCTCCAGCTCCGCAGCCGAGAGAGGGAGAGAGAGGGGGAGAGAGAGAGAGAGAGAGGGAGGGAGGGAGGGAGGGAGGGAAGGAGGGTGGGAGGGTGGGAGGGAAGGAAGGAAGGAAGGAAGGAAGGAAGGAAGGAAGGAAGGAAGAGGGTAGAAGAGGCTTAGCCAACTTGTCCCCTCCCAGAAGCGAGGAGGCAAGGGAGCTGTTCCGCCCGGGGCTCCTTGTATAGAAAGCCCCGTTTCCTTTTCTCGGACGAATCTAGGGCCAGACGCAGCCCTTGAAAGGCTCCCGGGGACGGGGGGGGAAACACACCTGCAAGTCGGTGACGAAAGTCGCCTGGAGTTTTGCCCAACCGGCGCGGAAGTTCCGAATTCGAACCCGGCACCCATTACTAGTCCCGTCGCCTCTTCCTCGGCCTGGTTTACTTGGCGCGACTGGGGCGGGTTGGGGAGGGAGAGAGAGAGAACCCGGCGGGGTGTGATCTGTCCCAGGGACAGAGAGATCAGAGTCGACGTGATCTGTGATCTATAAAGCTCGAGTTTCCCCCCCAGAAACAGACCTAAAGGATCTAGAGAGATTTAGGCATCTGGACACTATATCTCGCCGATCCAAACGGAGCCAGCAGCTGGAAACTGAAGAGATAGAGAAAACATAATTTCAGACGTCGGTCCTAAGCCGCCTTTGCGGGCGATCCTAATGTATAGGGGCTTTAACGTCAGTCTCGGCAGTCTGATCCCCCTTCCGTAGGATCAGCACTCCGGAATCTGGTCGAAGAACTTCCGCCCGTTTAAAACTCGGATCTCGTTTGTCGCTGGAATTATTTTTCTCTCTTAGTCTCACCATTTGGGGAGAAAGGAGCTTGTTTGGTTCCTAAATTCAGATCTTTCAAAAGCCCTCGTTCTTCACTTTCCTTGTTTAGGGACCCCTTAAAAAGTCTCGTTTTAAAACGTGGTATCATCAACATCAAAACTGCAACAGAAAAATCAGATTATTGCACTAGCAAAACCTCACCGTCTCACTTTTGCCCGAGTTAGCCTGGATGTGAATTTTTCAAATATTGGGCTTCTTCCTTCTCCCAAAATTTGTTTGGAAGAAATGTCAAGAATTGGTTATGCAGAAAAGCAAAGCAAAATATATCCCGGGGGGGGGGGGAAGGAACATCCTTTATTCCCTTCTGCTTAAAATAAAAGTCATATTCCTTTAAAAATTCCAGCACACATCTAATTTCTTCAAAGGCTTGGCATGTTTTGTTTCCAAGAATTAAGTCAAATCAAGGTGTTGATGGGAAGCTGACATTTTGCATCTGAATTACACTCAATTTTCCACTTCCCTTTCTTGGTTCTGTTATTTTATTTTCCGTATGTTCCCAGGATCTGTCCTTCACCATTTCAAAAATAAACCTATTTAAATATTACCTATTTGTAATATTATGTGAATTTTTTCTGAGGTCCAAATAATGGTGATGATACCGTAGCATCATGATTATCATCAACAACAACAGCAACAACAATAAAAACAGTAAAAAAAAAGAACCATATTATCATTTTGAAAAAAAAATGTGTTAAATGTCTACGAGTGTCAATCCCAACTGTCCTCAGAAGAAGGGGGTCGAAAGTAAGGTTTCAAAGCCAAGAAAAAGAGGAGCGGATGAAATCAACAGGTGTTTCAGTTTTTTACAAAAATTGTGGTTTTCCCATTCTCATATGTCTTGAGACTAAAAATGGGACACATCCATAGATCCAACTTTTATCTCCCCCCCAATAAGAAATATTATGGGGGGAGGGGGAAGAGGAGGAGGAAGAGGAGGAATTTACTATTTTGATTCTATATCTGTATGGGGTAAGTTTGAAAAGTGGCACTGTATCAGAAATCAAAACGTTGATAAGAAGAGATCCTTATGTAAGCTCTCCTTGAGGAAATAACTGCTTTCTATAGTTTGGGAAGTGTAAACCAAATTAAGGCACACTCTTCCTTTAACAGAGATCTTTCCAGATAGGTAATGTGACCTTTCCCTCGTTTCAGGCTAGATCACAAATCTAACCTTGGGCTGACACAATTTGATCCTTTTCCTCCTCTCCATGGGGGGACGTTGCTAACAATTGAAGCCACCTTGAAGATGTCTTGGCATGATACGACTCAACAACTGCCAGTGTTTGGGTTACAACTGTTCTGTTAGCTTGCAATTGTGCATAAACTTCTCAGGGGTGGGGGGGTGGGGGCTAAGCCTTAATGAACTTAATTGGATTTACTACGTCAAAGATTGTATTGAAAGCTTGCGTCCCTTTCCTGAGATTAAGCTCCCTTAAAATACGTGGGGCTTGCTTTGAAACCCTGTGTAGGATCACACGCTTATTCATCGTGTTTGTTAGGTTGTTGGTTTTGAACCACATTCCCAGCACTTTGTGCAGCTCCTACCTTAAGTGGGATGGAGAATTTATTCTTTAAGGCTATCTGCCCAGTACTTGTGTCCACTCCCTCTGCTAAAACTAAAGCACACAGCGCCCTCTGTTGATCTTTCCTTTGATTAAAATAGTTTCTGCTGCATGCATAACTTGCAAAATAGATCCAGCCAAACAGCTGGGCAGGAAGAAATCGCCATCGACCCACAAAGAAGATACCTATGGGACCTTAAAGACAATATACAGTATATCTGCCTATGGGACATATGTGAAGTCAAAATATTTTGGGGAACAGGAGGTTACTCAGTTTGGTCTAACCGAAATTAGAGCACCCTGTACTAAAATCCATAACTAGGTAATATTTTCTTAGGACCAACCAATATTTCACAACACTTTTTAGCTTTGAGATTTTTTTTCACCCCATGTGTCAATCTAGTGACTTTTTAAAAAAATGTACCTTAAGAATGGCAACTTTATCATCACAATTTAAGCCATAGCCACTGGATTTTGAAATGCGAGACGTTTCTTAATTTTGAATGAAGCAAGTTAAAAGTTAGTTTTAACTTTCCCACAGTAAGGCTGCTGAGTGTTTTTAATGGATTCTGCAGCAGAAAAACAAAATAATGCAATCCTCTGATCACAGGCTCACTCTCAAGTTCTTGTTTTTTTTTTACCTCCCCTCCCCCACCCTCCCCTCCCAACCCCCCCAACCTCCCCCCCTCCCGGACTTCCCAGAACAAATACAGGGTATAAATCTTTAACAAAGATGTTCTAAAATAAACTTTAAAAAAAGTTAGTATCATCTTTCATTTGAGCTTTAACTCCTCTTTTGTTAGGCTAACTCTAAACAGATTATATCATTCCTTGCTTCTTCAGTCATAAACTATCTGGAATTTCTTAGTCCCCTATTTATTTTGAATATAGTCAATCCATCCTCTCCACTCCAGTTTATATTTCTCATTTGAGTGGTCCTTGAGATATGCTGAAATTTTAGCCATCTCTGCTAAGTTTGTAACTTTTAACGTCCATTCTTGAATAGTAGGCAAATCTTCCTTCTTCCAGTATTGCGCCACCAACAGTCTTGCTGCTGTTATTGAATGCAAAATCAAGTTAGTCTCTATAACAGAACAATCAGTAGTTATACCTAACAGGAATAACTGAGGGGTAAACTTTATCCTTTTTTAAAGAACATTTTGCATAACCCACCATATTTTTATCCAAAATGCTTTAATCTTTTTACAAGTCCACCATATGTGGTAATATGTAGCATCAACACAATCACATCTCCAGCATTTAGGTTGTAAATTCGGATACATACAAGCCAGTTTTTTAGGATCTAAATGTTTAGGATCTAAATGTTTAGGATCTAAATGTTTAGGATCTAAATGTTTAGGATCTAAATGTTTAGGATCTAAATGTGGCTCACTCTCAAGTTCTTGAAAAGTCAATAAGTCAAGGCAGTGTATGTTCATTTGCAACTTTATCTTAGATTCCTAGGTATAGCTAATCAGATGCAATTCCTTTTTCATTTCTTCTAGGGCCAATATGATTTATAGGTAAATCGGTTTATCGGTTTATTATTTATAGGCCGCCCTTTTCCCTGAGGGGACTCAGGGCGGCTTACAATTTATGGGAAGGGGAGTACAAGACAGTACGACATAGAACAATACATAAGTAAAAATAGAACACAAAATTCATTCATCATTCGGGTGGGGACGGATTACAATCTTTATCCCCAGGCCTGACGGGATAGCCAGGTCTTAAGGGCTGTGCGGAAGGTCTGGAGGGTGGTGAGGGTACGAATCTCCACGGGGAGATCGTTCCAAAGGGTTGGAGCTACTACTGAAAAGGCTCTCCTCCGCATAGTTGCCAGTTGACACTGACTGGCAGGTGGAACTCGGAGGAGGCCTAATCTGTGTGATCTAATAGGTCGTAGGGAGGTAATTGGCAGGAGGCGGTCTCTCAAGTACTCAAATCCACTACCATGGAGGGCTTTATGGGTGGTAAGTAGCACCTTGAAGCGCACCCGGAGATCAACAGGTAGCCAGCGCAGCTCGCGGAGGATAGGTGTTATGTGGGCGAACCGTGGTGCACCCACAATCACTCGCGCGGCCGCATTCTGGACTAGCTGAAGTCGCCGGATGCTCTTCAAGGGCAGCCCCATGTAGAGCACGTTGCAGTATTCCAGCCTAGAGGTCACAAATAAAAGAGCACAGATGGGCTTCTTCTCTCTAGCTCTTTTCAGGTATGTTGAACCTTCATCATACCTAAGGAGTGGAAGTCCAATATTTCTAGAGAAGATCACTTGATGATTGGGAAGCTTGAGTACATTTCATATAGTATTGTTCTTGGTATCCCAACACATCACTGAATCAAAGGGACTCAAGCTATCTGAAAGTGTTGTGTCTGCTTAGAAGAAAGACTATAACCCTTCCTTCAGGCCCAGGAGCGGAAAATTATAATGGGATGCTTATGGAAGAATAAAGCTGATAGTCCTCCATGGGTGCTTGCATTTCCAGGAGTTGTGAAGGACTAGTGACTACACTTGAGCTTTAGTCCTGGACTCACCAACAGAACATTACAATGTTTGCTGCACTGGGACTGAAACTTTCTTATTTCATAATAACATTAAGGAGTATGTTGCTGTCTTTTCATTTTCTGAGTGATTGCCATTTGACCTGTAATGACATGGCAATGTTGAAAGAGCGGGGAGGAGACATGTTGTGATTGAACAATTCATTTTATCTTAGACCCAGGACTATCGTAGTATCTTCTTTGGTTGAAGAGAGTAAAATGTAGGAGAAAAAGAAGTATTAAAAATTCATAGAGAATTTTCACACCATGATTCAAAGTAACAAATTTGGAAGGAACCTTGAGGGTCTTCGAACCCAACCCCATGCTCAAGTAGGAGAACCTATATCATTCCAGACAGATCATTGTCCAATCTCTTCTTAAAAGCCTCCAGTGATGAAAGCAAGCCACTTCCACTGGTTAATTGTTCCCATTGTCAGGAAATTTCCAATGTAAATATGAAAATTAATTAGCAATAGCAGTTAGACTTATATATCGCTTCATAGGGCTTTCAGCCTGTTGTCATATAACTCCTTGTGTAGGTGTGGTGGTCACCCATGGCCCAGTGCATAACAGGGCATGCGCAGCCACGCTGAACCACACAGGAAAAAACAAGTCCCAAAAGATAAAACATCCTGACCAGGATTTGACCATATATAGACAGAACTTCCCTGAGCAGTAGATTAGCAATTGTAGTTTGACAGGCTGTCTTAAATCACATGCTGATTGCTCCTCCTGCCTTTGTCCTATCTCAATAAAAGGGGCTCCCAGACCCCCAATCTGGGTCGCCTCATCCCGAGAAAGCTCGTGTCCGTGTCTTTTCTCAACATTGGCCTCAGGGGCGAACCACGGGTACTTCACATCAGCCCTCTCTAAGCGCTTTACAGAGTCAGCATATCACCCCCACAGTCTGGGTCCTCATTTCACCCACCTCGGAAGGATGGAAGGCTGAGTCAACCTTGAGCCGGTGAGATTAGAACCGCTGAACTGCAGATAACAGTCAGCTGAAGTGGCCTGCAGTACTGCACCCTAACCACTGCGCCACCTCGGCTCTTTAAGTAAATAAAGTGCAGCATGCACCTTTCCTCCATCCCCTTTTCTCCTCTTCTATTTTCCTCCTTTGAAAAATTATTTTAGATTGGTCTTCCTTGTCCTAGATTACAACTACCACCGTGTCTACCTCTCCTAGAATGTAAGTCCCTAAGGAGAATTCGTTTCTCTGAAGCTGCCCAGAGCCACCTTGGAGAAGAGATGGGTGACATAAAAATGTAACAAATAATAAATAAATAAATAAATTTGAGTCCGCACAATCAAATGGCTATTGGTATCTTCCGTCCAATCAATTTAATTCACATATAAATAAAAATGAGGTCTAGAGCAGGTGGCAGAATCTGGTAAATCATGGTCCATTTATAAAAGGTAGGCAGAATTAGACCTGGTTAATATTTGGATGAGAGATCGCTATGAAAACCCAAAGTTGTAAATAAGATTAAGAGGAAACTCCCCTCCCCGCCAAGAAGTAACTTTATGTAAACAATTTCTGCACTTCCCATTAAAGCAATAGCAATAGCAGTAGCAATAGCAGTTAGACTTATATACCGCTTCATAGGGCTTTCAGCCCTCTCTAAGCGGTTTACAGAGTCAGCATATTGCCCCCACAGTCTGGGTCCTCATTTCACCCACCTCGGAAGGATGGAAGGCTGAGTCAACCTTGAGCCGGTGAGATTAGAACCACTGAACTGCAGATAACAGTCAGCTGAAGTGGCCTGCAGTACTGCACCCTAACCACTGCGCCACCTCGGCACATTTAGGCAAATGTCAAAGTGGTTTAATTAGACTACTGTTAAAGAAAACTATGTAGGTACATAATTCTATATGTGTCCATGTAACTACCAAAATTGAATGAATTTGAATGGAAGGAGTCCAGTGGTGATATTCAGCAGGTTCTGACCAGTTCTGGAGAACCGGTAGCAGAAATATTGAGTCATTCGGAGAACCGGTGAATACCACGACTTGCCCCACCCCCATCTATTCTCTGCCTCCCAAGTCCCAGTTGATTGGGAGGAAATGGAGATTTTACAGTATCCTTCCCCTGCCACACCCACCAAGCATACCCACCAAGCCATGCCACACCCACTAAGCCATGCCCACAGAACCGGTACAAAATTTTGAATCCCACCACTGAAAGAGTCTTTAATTTTTTTTAATATGAATTTGGTCCATAAAAAAAACCTTAGCTGAAATACAGTAATGGAAACTAAATTCCCCATTCCATGGTCTCCATGCTAACAACTGTCTTCTCTAAGATCCTCCCTGTAAAGTTAAGAGGACTCTTCTGAACAATACAAGATGGGTCAAGGAGAATTGCAAGTGGAGAGAATTCTCTCACAAATTAGTAGCTTTGAATCTCAAGATTAGCACATTTAGGAAAATCCACAGAAATAAAGGCTTTCTATCTTCCAATATGGCCTTTGTAATACTGCATTCCAAACTGTTCAGAAAAAGCCTCTCCATCCATCAGAGAGGACTTTCTGGGGCAGGGGTCTCCAGCCTTGTCAACTTTAAGACTTGTGGACTTTAACTCCCAGAATTCCTCAGCTATCCCGCACAAGTCTTAAAGTTGCCAAGGTTGGAGACCCCTGTTCTGGGCTATATAAAAAGAGACAAACCCCTTTTTCCATGAAATCACCTTAAAGAAAATGCTGGCTCCCCCAATACTGCATTAAGGAGTAGCAATGTGCCCACTGACATGTTTCATGGTGCCTACCCAATTTCCTGCCTTCAAACTTTTTCAATTCATTTCTTAAATATTAAAAAAATATTTTTATATTAAAGAAATTGAATGGAAGGTTAGCAATCAAAGCACCAGCATAACTTGCAACTTGAACAGTACCTCTTGTTTCTATATCATCCCCCAAAATACTTTAAAAAATAATAATATTGTGGGTTGTTGCAGGCATTTTGCCTATTGAGCGTAAAAGAGTGAAAATGGAGGTAAAGTCTCAAAACCTCAAAGTTGCCTGGTTTGAAATGACTTTGGGACCCTGTGCCAATATCTCTAAAGCAAGAAGTACAATATACTTTTTGTTTCCCTTTGGATGATGCAACCTTTTGTTATAATACAGAAGATTTTATAAGAAAGATGAGTGCATATTTTAACCTGTGGTTCTGGATACTGACTCAGATTGAATCCTAATTAATAGCCATTTCTGGATTGTATCATTTCCCTATGCTATTCTCCAAACTGTAGCCAAATGTTGCAGAATACAACCTCCTGTTGTTTGGGCATCGTGACCCGACAAATGCACGCATGTCAAAAGCACGCCAATTAAACCGCGGCGACAAAAAACGCGACATCATACACGCGCCCACAACAATGCGCTGACAAAACTGGGCCCACAAAAGCGTGATTTCAGTTAAGGTAAGGGTTAGGTTCAGGGTTCTGTTTAGTGTTAGGTTTAGTGTTAGGTTTAGGTTTAGGTTTAGGTTTAGGTTTAGGTTTAGGTTTAGGTTTAGGGTTAGGGTTAGGGTTAGGGTTAGGGTTAGGGTTAGGGTTAGGGTTAGGGTTAGGTTTAGGATTAGGTTTAGGTTTAGGGTTAGGTTTAGGATTAGGTTTAGGGTTAGGGTTAGGGTTAGGGTTAGGGTTAGGGTTAGGGTTAGGGTTAGGGTTAGGGTTAGGGTTAGGGTTAGGGTTAGGTTTAGGGTTAGGTTTAGGTTTAGTGTTAGGTTTAGGATTAGGTTTAGGGTTAGGGTTAGGGTTAGGGTTAGGGTTAGGGTTAGGGTTAGGTTTAGTGTTAGGTTTAGTGTTAGGTTTAGGATTAGGTTTAGGGTTAGGGTTAGGGTTAGGGTTATTCGCTTGTTATTATTTGTTCGTTGAAGGCGCGCTTTTGTCGGCGCACTGTTGTCGACGTGCTTCTGCGCTCATTCGTCAGCGCAATTTCAAACTCAAGTTTTTTATCGCCGCGGTTTCATCACCGCGCTTTTGTTGAGCGCGCATTTGTCGGTGAACCTTTGGGCATAAGGCATGCTCAAAGGAACCTTTTGTGCTTCCTAGAAGTTTGATGTGGGATAGTAGAAGCTTTTTGATTCAGCATAGACTACTTGAAATAGATAGTGACAGCATTTGGCTGTCGCTTTCAGCAGGGAAGAGCTTATGTTCTAAGTAAATAAAACCAAGCAAACAATTTTATTTGCTGACTTGTTCCTGGATGTCTTTCAAATCTTTTTGGCAAGCCACTAGCTCTTTAGATAGAGTTTTGTCTTGGACAGTTAAAGCTGAAAACTATTTCTCAGTTGCCTCACTCTTAGCTTCTTTCAGCATCTTAATTTCAGTATATCTATTCTCACAATTTGGGACACAGGGGCTCAGTGGCTAAGACGCTGAGCTTGTCGATCAGAAAGGTTGGCCGTTCAGTGGTTTGAATCCCTAGCACCGCGTAATGGAGTGAGCTCCCATTACTTGTCCCAGCTTCTGCCAACATAGCAGTTCGAAAGCATGTAAAAATACAAGTAGAAAAATAGGAAACACCTTTGGTGGGAAGGTAACAGCATTCTGTACACCCTTGGCGTTTAGTCATGCCAGCCACATGACCATGGAGACGTCTTCGGACAGTGCTGGCTCTTCGGCTTTGAAACAGAGTTGAGCACCGTTCCCTAGAGTCAGGAACAACTAGCACATATGTGCGAGGGGAACATTTATCTTTATTCCCACAATTTCAACATTATCAGCATGTTTTGGAAGATGAGGATTTATTGCTTGCAACATTCTCGTGCCAGTATCTCAAAAATTCCATCCTGAGCTATATTTTAAGCTGCCCAGACTTACAGAGTGATAAGATGGATAGCCAAAAAAATTAATTCACCTACTAATTAATTAAATAACATCAAATGGAATGTTCAGTATTAGAACATTTTTTCTATATAGCTCCAAAATCCTCCCCCACATGCCTCCATGCACCCCCCACCCCATTTCAAGTTTAGAACTGGAGTTTTCCATACTTAGAAAGCTTGTTTCATGTGCGAACTGTTCTAAATGTCTTAATAGCTTAATTAATTAATGGATTTTGTGACTATTTGACTTCAAAAATTTCTGAGTGGGTTACAAAATAAAAGAACATATATTTTAAAGAGATATGACCATCTGGACAAAATAACAGAAGAAAAAAAATGTACAAAGGCTTCAAGACATTTCCAGGGCCCCACACCTGGAAACAGTAAAGTCTGAAGCAATTTCTAGAACCCTTTACATGGGCAACATACATATCTCTGGCAGAATTATCTTCCAGATGGAAGAAGCAGAGATAGAGAAAGCACACTTCCTTAGTCTACAATATGTTATAAGGACTTCCAATTTCCCTTCTTGCTCTATGATTCTATGATTCTATGATTCTATGATTGATTCTATGATTCTATGATTGATTCTATGATTCTATGATTCTATGATTCTATGATTCTATGATTCTATGATTCTATGATTCTATGATTCTATGATTCTATGATTCTATGATTCTATGATTCTATGATTCTATGATTCTATGATTCTATGATTCTATGATTCTATGATTCTATGATTCTATGATTCTATGATTCTATGATTCTATGATTCAGGGGTGGGTTCCTACCAGTTCACACCTATTTGGTAGAACCGGTTCGTCAAATCTACCGAACCGGTTAGAAGAGGTTCTACCAGTGGACCCGGAAAGCAGGCCACATCTACAGAAGAGGTTCCAAAAGTTTTTGAAACCCACCACTGGTCCTTGGATATGATTATTCTACACTATCATGCTCATATTTATAAAACTCAGTGCCTCTGTGAAAGGTAAGGATGACTACTGCGTTTGTGGTGCAATCAGAACATTGCGTGTGTTGAAGTTGTTTTAACGCAAACCAAAGATGTCTTTTAAAAAACAAGTTTACATCATATTCTTATGCATGCCAGTGCTGTGTATGAGGTAATTTAAGGTGGTTCTGACAAGTGTCGTCGGCATCTTCATATCCGGTCACATGGGCGGCAAGCCACTCCCATCCGGTCACATGGGCAGCAAGCCACTCCCACAAAGGAGGCCACACCCACAGAGTAGGTTCCAACAATTTTTGAAACCCACCACTGCTATGATTCTACGATTCTACGATTCTACGATTCTACGATTCTACGATTCTACGATTCTACGATTCTACGATTCTACGATTCTACGATTCTACGATTCTACGATTCTACGATTCTATGATTCTATGATTATTACATTATTATATTTTATGATCATGTAAAAACAACTTTGTAAAGCAGTATCAAACATTTTAAATGATGTTACAGTTCTAGCTTAGGAAGGATTCGATGGGTTGACAAAAATGCCAAATCCAAACTAAACATCAGACTGACTGTCCAACCATCCAATTTGATTAAATCCATCAATCATATGATATGCAGGATCTCATTGTGATCAACTTTCCATTAATAATACTATTTGCATAGTAATATGGTGCTATTCAATGACTAAAGACTAATATATTGATTGATTCAATCAATCAAATCTTTCACAGAACATTAAAAAAATTCTTGACTTCACAATTTGTGGCATAGTTAACACAGTGATTAGAACTCTGCCCACAGCTAGAAGTTCGATTCTGACTCGCTCAAGGTTGACTTTCATTCTTCTGATGCTGGTAAATAAGGATCCAGATTGTTGGGGACAATATGTTGACCTTTGTAAACCACTCACAAAGAGTTGTAAAGCACTATGGGGTAGTATATAAGTCTAAGTGCTATTGCTATAATTAATTGAGTATATTGGCATACATTATGAAGAATCATAAAGGAAAATCTTTTCACAAAGAAAGAAGGGGAAGTGGTCCTATCTGAGACACATCCTCAATTCTTCATGGCTTGCTCCTGATGATGAGTTTGTGTTTCAATAGGAACATTTATTATTGAGCCCCAATGAAACCTCTGATGCTTATAATAATGGTTGGCACAGTGATGATGCCCAATACATGGAACCAAATTATACAAATGATGTGGTCAGCATTTGCCAATTTCACATTTTGGAAAATAGAAGTTTGATGGGGTGTCAGTATTGATAGAGGGCTGGGCGGGGAGAGAATGAGTTAAGTCTATTTTGGAATATGCATTTCGTGTTTTGTCTATTTAAATCATTTCTTAAACTAGCAGGAAACCATTTTCAACAATAAAAAGCAGAAAAGCCATTGAGAGCCATAACAAAATCCTCCCGTGTAGGGTTTCATGCCACCCTGGGGCTATGCATTGTCTTCCTCTTTACTTTCGGCCCGAGAACTGCTTGGGGCTTCTGTCTCCTGAACTAAAAACTAGGTCAAGTTTCTAGAGAAAAAGAGTCTCTTAAACTCACAGGCACATCAGCCATTGAATCATAGCCATGAAGCAAATTCCTGCCTCCCAAAACCATCTTAAAGATTTATGACAGTCCCTGAAAGACTTGGGGTGTGTAACGCTATGAATGGATTAAACGAATAATATCGCTTATATATTTTTCAATGGAGATAACTTTGTTTTAGAACACAATGAGTAATAGAACCTAGCAGAATCAGGGCTACTTACACCAAATGCAGCAATAAATATCTCCAAGGTGCCCAGTGTTGCTGAAAAGTGTGCATTAGATAGCTATATCACTAAAGGGGAATAGAAAAGAAAAGTAATATATCTACCTTAGAATGAAACCAAAAAAAATCCCCTTACTTATCATGATGAAGTCTGAAGATTGTGAATACCTGTCAGCCTCTGCTTTGCTGCTGCCATTGTAACGGGGAGGGGGGACATGGTATTTGGGAAGGGAATCATGATGTGCTGGAGGAAGATTCTAGACGCTGACCTGACCATCTTACTGCGCATGTGGAGGAAGGGAGTTTCCCGCCAAGGTTAACTGTCCGGCATTCCATCCTGGGGATGTCTTTTGAAGTTATCTCCCACCTGACAGTTGGGTGCATTATAATTGGACTATGGACTGGGGTGCCAAGGGGAGGGGATTGAATTATACATGATATTCTTAGCTTTCGCGCCTAATTAACCAGATTCAGCTTAGCTTTGCTACTGTTCGTTTATAATTAGTAAAAGTACACTTGATTTCAAACAAATGGAGTTGAGTGGTTTCTTTCCTGATTATTAAATGAAGTCACATCTGACAATACCATAGTTCTGCATGATGTTTTTCCATTTATAGCCAATAGCTTTTACTAATTTAAATAATAATAGGAATAAAAGTCAACAGTGAATAGATTAACCAGCTATGCTTTGCTAATGACATTTTCCTTTTCTCCAACAATGCTGAAAACCTTCAAAGTTAAGCAACAGAATTAAATGACAGCAGCAAGTTTCGGGATCGAAAATGTACCTGCAGAAAGACAAGTAATATTTAGCAACTGCTTTCAACTTCTAACCGATAACGATTGAAAATTATGAAGTGAGGAATGTCAGCCGCCACATCTACCTTGGTCATGGAGGATGATATCACACAAGAAATGTTAAAGTAAACTAAACATTTGGATTATTATTATTATTTTTGCTATAGTCCCAAATTTCATGCCAACCTGTTAAAAAAGCACTTGTTTAATCAGAGTCTATTACCTGTGTTGACATATTATTGCATACCTGCAATAATGCAAAATAAGTGAAAAACTGAAAGACAAGGAATAGCAATAGCAATAGCAGTTAGACTTATATACCGCTTCATAAGGCTTTCAGCCCTCTCTAAGCGGTTTACAGAGTCAGCATATCGGCCCCACAGTCTGGGTCCTCATTTCACCCACCTCGGAAGGATGGAAGGCTGAGTCAACCTTGAGCCGATGAGATTAGAACCGTTGAGCTGCAGATAACAGTCAGCTGATGTGGCCTGCACCCTAACCACTGCACCACCTCGGCTCGGAAAGGGCATGGGATGGCAAATGCTTAACATAGTAAAACCTGGCAGGAAAATAAACATAGCATCTGTCAACAGGAATATCTGATATAAAGAAGTAAATAGTCTCACAGAAATAAAAATATTATATCATGATCAGATCTGTGTTGGACAAGTACAGTCTTCCAGTGGTTACCAACTGATCTTCAGACACAAAGAAAATGCCCCCCAAAACACTGGCAGATGATGTAACTCAGTTCAAAGGTTTTATCTGAAACTTGTCTGCAAGTGGTCAACATGATAGAAGGCCATTGAAGAGGTCTTCATCCAGTGGTGGGTTTCAAAAATTGTTTGAACCTACTCTGTGGGTGTGGCCTCCTTTGTGGGAGTGGCTTGCCGCCCATGTGACCGGATGGGAGTGGCTTGCCGCCCATGTGACCGGATATGAAGATGCCGACGACACTTGTCAGAACCACCTTAAATTACCTCACACACAGCACTGGCATGCATAAGAATATGATGTACACCTGTTTTTTAAAAGGCATCTTTGGTTTGCGTTAAAACAACTTCAACACACGCAATGTTCTGATTGCACCACAAATGCAGTAGTCATCCTTACCTTCCACAAAGGCACTGAGTTTTATAAATAGGCGCATGATAGTGTAGAGTAATCATATCCAAGGACCAGTGGTGGGTTTCAAAAATTTTTGGAACCTCTTCTGTAGGTGTGGCCTGCTTTCCGGGTCCACTGGTGGAACCTCTTCTAAGTGGTCATAAGTCTTTTTTTTTCAGTATTTTGTAACTTTGATCAGTCGCTAAATGAACTGTTGTAAGTCGAAGACTGCCTGTATTGCAATTTGTTTGAATTTTTCAAAATTATCGCAGAAAGCATCCTCTTTCTTATCTTGATAACTATTGTGGTATCTTGACAACAGGGCATCTGAATTCCACTTGGAAGAATTTAGTTCTTTGATGCGAATTCGGAAGCCAGTAATACTTTTCAGCTTCTCAGTGAATAATTTTTGTTCCTTCAAATCCAGATGCCTGCTGCTGCATATCATTTGTTCCACTAAAATCCATTATATTCTAAAATACAGCAGTTGCAATCAAGGACCATTCCATTATGGCACTATGAAATGCATATTATTGTATACATTTCTATGAAATTGTTCATTTTTTAAATAGGAAAAGCAGTTTCTTGCCACAACCGCTACATGGAAAAAAAAAATATAAAGGTAACAAAATTAATTTAAAAAAATAAATAAATTGCATCTTCATTAAAAAAAATCTATTAGAGTGCTCGCTTCGGCAGCACATATACTAAAATTGGAACAATACAGAGAAGATTAGCATGGTCCCTGCGGAAGGATGACATGCAAATTCGTGAAGCGTTCCATATTTCTGACTGTATGATAAAGTGGGCACAAAATTTTGAAGAACCAATAATGTTGGATACATGGGAAAAGATATGGGTAAGAAATGTAAAATTTACACAAGCCCAGTATTTGAGAGAAAACTTTTACAAGATGTTTTATAGATGGCATTTAGATCCTAAAATACTGCCCTGTATGTATCCGAATTTACAACCTAAATGCTGGAGATGTGATTGTGCTGATGCTACATACTATCATATATGATGGACTTGTAAAAAGGTTAAAGCATTTTGGATAAAAATATGGTGGATTATGCAAAATGTTCTTAAAAAAAGGATAAAGTTTACCCCTCAGTTATTTTTGTTAGGTATAACTACTAATTGTACTGTTAAAGAGACTAGGATTAGGATTAGGATTTATTTCATTTATATGCTGCCCTTTTCCCCGAAGGGGACGCAGGGCGGCTCACAACTCAGTCAAGGGAAAGGAGGTACAAACAGGGGATAAAAAAGACAAACAAACAATACACAATTTAAAACACACAACAACCATACCAGTCGAAAAGGGGGGGGGCAGAAGCTCTTTAGCCCCAGGCCTGCTGGAATAGCCAGGTTTTAAGGGCTTTGCGGAAGGCCTGGAGGGTGGTGAGGGTTCGAATCTCCACGGGGAGTTCGTTCCAGAGGGTTGGAGCAGCCACAGAGAAGGCTCTCCTCTGGGTAGTCGCCAGTCGGCATTGGCCGGCGGATGGAATTCGGAGGAGGCCTAATCTGTGGGATCTGATCGGTCTATTGGAGGTGATTGGAGGTGACTAATTTGATTTTGAACTTAATAACGGCAGTGAGACTGTTGGTGGCGCAATACTGGAAGAAGGAAGATTTGCCTACTATTCAAGAATGGACATTAAAAGTAACAAACCTAGCAGAGATGGCTAAAATATCAGCATATCTCAAGGATCACTCAAATGAGAGAGATAAACTGGAGTGGAGAAGATGGATTGACTATACTCAAAATAAATATGGGACTAAGAAATTCCAGATAGTTTATGACTGAAGAAACAACGAATGATATAATCTGTTTAGAGTTAGCCTAACAAAAGAGGAGTTAAAGCTCAAATGAAAGATGATACTAACTATCTTTAAGTTTATTTTAGAACATCTTTGTTAAAGATGTATACCCTGTATTTGTTCTGGGAAGTTGGGGGGGGGAAGTTGGGTGGTGTGGGGTTCGGGTGGGGAGGGCATGGGGGGAGGTAAACATTTGTAAAAGTTTTTTTTTCTAAAATTTTCAATTAAAAAAAATCTATTAGATAGGGCTTAATGAGATGCTATCCAGATGTATTTATTACAACTCCCAGTATTTATAACGTGGGAACTGTGGAACTTTGGGAAGCTGTAGTTCAGATCTGTGAGAGGGGAAAGAAAAGGAAAATTGCTTTATGATTTATCATAATTAAAGCTAATTTAAGGATTGCCCAATTACGGTGCTTGTTGTATTTAAAGAAACTTCATTATCAACTGATTGAGCCTGCGTGGTCCAGATCTCAGCTTCATATCCATTAATATTACTCCAGCCTTCATAAAACATATTTGTTGCTTAATTAGTGTTATTACAACTGCACATACCATTGGATTTAGACAATTATTTTATTACTCTTCCAATTCAAAATTAATTGGCTAGTGTTTGTCTGGATCAATTGTGTAAATTTAATGTTTGAGGTAGTTCCTTATTGTGATTTAGAGTGATTGTTTTTCTGCACTCTGCAGGGATTCCTGTTTGAAAGATTATCATTTAGCTAGCGAAATGGTACCATTTAACTATCATAAGGTATCATTTTAAGGAAAGCTCAAACTGCCCAAATAGCTGCTGATTCTGTTCCACAGAGGAATTATTGAGTCTGTCATCTGCACCTCCATAACTGCCTGGTTTGGATCTGCAACCAAACAAGACAGACACAGACTTCAGAGGATAATTAGAACTGCAGAAAAAACACTTGCTACCAACCTGCCTTCCATCCAGTAACCTGTATACTGCATGAGTCAAAAAGAAGGTCTGTGGAAATATCTACAGACCTCTCACATCAGTGGTGGGTTTCAAAAATTGTTCGAACCTACTCTGTGGGTGTGGCCTCCTTTGTGGGAGTGGCTTGCTGCCCATGTGACCGGATGGGAGTGGCTTGCCGCCCATGTGACCGGATATGAAGATGCCGACGACACTTGTCAGAACCACCTTAAATTACCTCACACACAGCACTGGCATGCATAAGAATAGGATGTAAACTTGTTTTTTAAAAGGCATCTTTGGTTTGCGTTAAAACAACTTCAACACACGCAATGTTCTGATTGCACCACAAACGCAGCAGTCATCCTTACCTTTCACAGAGGCACTGAGTTTCATAAATATGAGCATGGTAGTGTAGAATAATCATATCGAAGGACCAGTGGTGGGTTTCAAAAAATGTTGGAACCTCTTCTGTAGGTGTGGCCTGCTTTCCGGGTCCACTGGTGGATCCTCTTCTAACCGGTTCGGTAGATTTGACGAACCGGTTCTACCGAATAGGTGCAAACTGGTAGGAACCCACCTCTGTCTCACATCCTGGATATAAATTGTTTCAACTTCTACCCTCAAAACGATGCTATGGAGCACTGCACGCCAGAAGTAGACACAAGGACAGTTTCCCCCCCCGAATGCCATCACTCTGCTAAACAACTAATTCCCACAACATTGTCAAATTATCTAATAAGACTGTATTACTTTTATTCTTCTCTTCCTTCCCAGCACCTATCTCTTCCCACTTATGACTATAACCAGGTTGCTTGTATCGTTACAATTTATATTGTTTTATTTGTTTCCTAATATAATTTGATTGCTTATTAGTAATCTATGACTATTACTAAGTGTTGTATCTTATGATTCTTGATGAATGGATTCTATTTTATTTTTCTTATGTACACTGAGAGCATCTGCACCAAAGACAAATTCCTTGTTTGTCCAATCACACTTGGCCAATAAAGAATTCAATTCAATTCTATCCTATCCTATCCTGCTTTTTTTTTGGTCATGGCTCCATCCCACAGTATATAGAACAACAGAGTTGGAAGGGACCTTGGAGGTCTTCTAGTCCAACCCCCTGCCTAGGCAGGAAACCCGACAGGATACCCTGAAAGAATAGCCAATAATTCTGTGATTTAGTTATGTGATTAAAAAACCGTTTATGCAGAAACTGTTCATTCTCACTATCCATTAGTCTACATAGCCATGTTTGCTAAATAAATAAATGAAGCAAACCCAAGACAATGAACCAAACCTTAAAGCAACATGCATTTATACTTGGGCCTTTAAAGTGGAAGGAGTTATGGCAGGGAAAGAGTTAACTTTCTCTATTCTTTTACTTTAGGAAAAGAATAGAAAATAGTAAAAAATAAACCCTAGTGAATAATAGTTGGCTTTGTTTGCTTGCTTCTTTTTAGCAGCTAGATCAGTGGTGGGTTTCAAAAATTGTTCGAACCTACTCTGTGGGTGTGGCCTCCTTTGTGGGAGTGGCTTGCCGCCCATGTGACTGGATGGGAGTGGCTTGCCGCCCATGTGACCGGATATGAAGATGCCGACGACACTTGTCAGAACCACCTTAAATTACCTCACACACAGCACTGGCATGCATAAGAATACGATGTCAACTTGTTTTTTAAAAGGCATCTTTGGTTTGCGTTGAAACAACTTCAACACACGCAATGTTCTGATTGCACCACAAACGCAGTAGTCATCCTTACCTTTCACAGAGGCACTGAGTTTTATAAATAGGAGCATGATAGTGTAGAATAATCATATCCCAGGACCAGTGGTGGGTTTCAAACAATTTTGGAACCTCTTCTAACCGGTTCAGTAGATTTGATGAACTGGTTCTACCGAATAGGTGCGAACTGGTAGGAACCCACCTCTGAGCTAGATAGTTAATTAAGTATACTACCCAGAGGATGTTGTTGGATTGATAGCATGTAAAAAATGCAAATAAATAAATAGAGTGGTTGATTTGCCTTTATTCTCTAATGTGTAAAGGAGTATACGTTTCAACATTGCCTTCAGCCAGGTAATAGCAATATATACATCTTTTAGGGAAAAATAGTACGTTAGGATATTACTAGTAAAAATAAAAACAATGCTAAAATAAAATTTATAGTGCTAAAATCAGTCTTGAAGCATGTTAAAACAAAAACATCATTAAATATTTATTTATTCTACAATGCCTTTCCAGACCAAAAAAAATATTACTTGTCCAACATGTCTCTCAGGAAGGAATTTCATTAAGAGATGTCATTCCTGCTCCTTCTCTTTTTTTTGGTTCTTATTTTTATAAAAATAATGAATGAAATTTAAGTTAAATAGTGATTCACGGTGAGCTCCTGTTACTTGTCCCAGCTTCTGTCAACCTAGCAGCTTGAAAGCATGTAAAAATGCAAGTAGAAAAATAGGAACCACCTTTGGTAGGAAGGTAACAGCGTTCCATGCTCCTTCAGCGTTTAGTCATGGTGGCCACATGACCACAGAGGCATCTTCAGACACTGCTGGCTCTTCGGCTTTGAAATGGAGATGAGCACCACCCCCTAGAGTAGGAAACGACTAGCACATATGTGCGAGGGGAACCTTTACCTTATACACCAGATAAACTCCTGAAATTATAGACGCAGAATCAGAAAAAATGATTGATCTTGTAGGCCCTGATTTTCCATGTAGACATACAGTAACTCAGAATATTGACAGACAGTAATAGAATTAAAATTGATCATATCATACTGGAAAGCCCAACATGCATACTCCTATTTTACATTTTCTTTAACATACAAATTTACAATGTTTAAATATTTTTATTAGAAAATGAAAAGGAGAAACTTTAAAATGTGGAAGTGGATATTACGATTGCAAAGTTGCCATCGATTCTATGTTAGAAAATTAGACTATCTTTACCAACAAGCAAGCAGGGTCATATAGATTTTTGAAGAGTTCTGAAGTGCTTAAGTTTCAAAATATCAAATACTTTCCTCTGAAACCAAATAAGATTGCCCTTTTAGAATCTTTCTAAGGAAATATTGCGTTTTGCCTTTTTACATTAGTGCCTGAAGTGGTTTTCTTTCTCTCTCTTTAAAAGGTATAATCCATACTGAACCAGTTGTTTAGAACAGGCCTCGACAAATATAGATTATCCACATGTAAACCAATAAGGAGAAAATAAGAAGCAATATGTGTAGTTTACAGTAGCTAAATTGTCTACAGTTTTAAGAGTTCTTTTATAATAACTGATTTCAATGCAGTTATGGTCTATTGAGTCAATGGTTTTTTAAAAAGGTTCTTAGATTTGATTTTTATCTCAGATTTTAGTAATGCCCCAGGAACTATTACATTTTACTTTAAAATACCTTGAAGTTGTATTATAAGGATTTGGTTTAACAACACTAAAGTATAGTAAATTTTTGTACACATACTATAACTGTATGCATCAGTATTTGTAAGAAGATGGCTCAACTAACATTTTTTATATGCAGTACAACGCCCAGTGACACAAAGTAAACGAAATATTACTTACAGTAATATTTATTCATTCTATTGTTGGTGCACCGATCTTGACTAAAAAAAGATTGCAAGCAAGGTTATGAAGGAACATCTACTGCATAATAAACAAGCAAATACAAGTTTTTGTTTTCAGTACCATGGACAGTAACCTCTTCATTCTATAAAGCAGTGTTTTTCAACCTTTTTTGTGCAAAGGCACACTTTTTTCATGAAAAAAATCACGAGGCACACCACCATTAGAAAATGTTAAAAAAAATTAACTCTGTGCCTATATTGACTATATATAAAGTGTTTTTCCCACGGCACACCTTACACTATGTCACGGCACACTAGTGTGCCACGGCACAGTGGTTGAAAAACACTGCTATAAAGCAGTGTTTCTCAACCTTGGCAACTTGAAGATGTCCGGACTTCAACTCCCAGAATTCCCCAGCCAGCGAATGCTGGCTGGGGAATTCTGGGAGTTGAAGTCCGGACATCTTCAAGTTGCCAAGGTTGAGAAACACTGCTATAAAGCTTAGCGAGAGCACTTCTTCCTAATTAACAGAAGATAGTCCATAGCTATTAAAAATAAATAAAATAAAATAAAATAAAAGACCAAAACCTAATATGGACTTTATGCTGTATTCTGCTTTCCTGTTTAAAAAAGATATTAAGGACTTCCCCTCCCCCAAAAGAAATAGTCTTTTAAAAAAACAATAATCTGCAAAATAGGAGAAAGGAATGTTATGTGTGTTTATCGCTTTATGCTACTTACAAAATAATAAAGGAATAAAATAAAATATAAATAAATGAAAGAATAGAATGGCACGCAAAAGAAACAGGATTTTAGCTGTTCAGTATTTTGTTATTGGCGCTTGACGGATGCCTTCTGTACAAAATCTGACATTTTATGAGCATTAGGATCAAGTCTGCCCTGTGTTTCTATGTATGAGAGTATTAAATTGTGTGGGATTTTTTTTCACTTGAGGGCAAAACCTACAGAAATACAACTATGCCTTGTATTATAAATCTACCCAGGAATATAATTAGGTTTTGCAGATTTGCAGGAGATAAGTTTGAGACTTCAAACAAGATGTTTTAAGTCAATCTCTTCAGAAATCCCTCCCTCCTCAAGGATCAAGAGAATTACAACTTTGCTTTCATATCTGTGGATTTGATCCGATGGCATGGAAATTACTTCCTGCCCCAAATAATTGCTTCACTTCCCCTTTGGTCTTTCTTTCAATCTTCTGAGTATATCAGAACTGATACAGTATATGACGTATCGAGTAAATGGAAAATGCATTGGCAATATCAATTGTTTCATAAATACTGTCAGGTAAGATATGCTGTTTTATTTCCTTTTTAAAACCTTATTATAGAAAAACCAATAACTTGCTATTTACTTTTTTCCCCAGCATACTGACTAGATATACGGCAGGCAATGAACCTAATAAAAAAGTAGAGCATTCTTCTCCTTCAGCTACCAGGCATAGCATATATCTTTAGAAGAATACTACCATTCATCTATATAATGTAGGAAAGTTGTGTACTTATACACATATACGTATTTGTGATACTGGTGAATATCTGTAGCTCAGGTGTAGGATGAGGGCAGTGGTGGGTTTCAAAAATTGTTCAAACCTACTCTGTGGGTGTGGCCTCCTTTGTGGGAGTGGCTTGCCACCCATGTGACTGGATGGGAGTGGCTTGCCGCCCATGTGACCGGATATGAAGATGCCGACGACACTTTTCAGAACCACCTGAAATTACCTCTCACACAGCACTGGCATGCATAAGAATATGATGTAAACTTGTTTTTTAAAAGGCATCTTTGGTTTGCGTTAAAACAACTTCAACACACGCAATGTTCTGATTGCACCACAAACGCCGTAGTCATCCTTACCTTTCACAGAGGCACTGAGTTTTATAAATATGAGCATGATAGTGTAGAATAATCATATCCAAGGACCAGTGGCGGGTTTCAAAAAATTTTGGAACCTCTTCTGTAGGTGTGGCCTGCTTTCCGGGTCCACTGGTGGAACGTCTTCTAACCGGTTCGGTAGATTTGACGAACCGGTTCTACCGAATAGGTGCGAACTGGTAGGAACCCAACTCTGGATGAGGGTGAAGGTTTATTCTCTGAGCTTGAGGGTTGGTTTCCAAACGTTTTGTTACCAGGCTAAGTAACAGCATTCAGCAGATATTACATGATGTCATGTGTGGTTCTTCTGCTTATAAGGGCTCTGTGTGGTCAGTAGGTTTTGTGATGGGGATGTCACATCAGGTGAGGGTGATCCATCACAAGATCCTCAGCTGAGGTGACCCTCAACTGATGTGAGCTCCCCATCACAAGACCTACTGACCACACAAAACCCTTATAAGCAGAACGACACTGACATCCCCTAAGCTCCACTGAAGATGTTACCTAACCTGGTAATGAAACATTCAGAAACCAACCCATAAGCTCAGTGAAGAAATCTCCACCCACGTGTACATATAACATATGCAGATTCGTAGATGCACACTCTCAACAGCAATATAAGGATTTTGACTACTGGATTATGCTGTCCAATAGCAAGATTAAAAGTATGCTGGAAGAAGTAATTTGTCTTTACAATTCCCTCACGAGGAACTACCTCATCTAAATGAAACCAAAGTAAAGTTCAAAATACACAGTATCCCTGAAGTAAACTAATAGAGTGACAGAGTTCTTTCTTAATGGTAGCTGCAACCATTTTATCAAGCAAATAGGAAATCCAGCTAGAGTCTAATATTTTACGTTTGAGAACTAGGGGAGATTAACATAGCATCACATAAGCGTATGAAATTATTGCTATGTTTGGTCTTACAGTCAGCCAGATGTTTAAACTGGATCTGGCATTTTTATCCACCTTGACAGTTCGTCCCAAGAAACTGGGATAGGCAGATGTTGTTAGTGTTAGAGGTGTCATAGCAGGATTTAAGCTGTTCCAAATAAAGCTGCCTTTTGCAATTGACTGGTTGGAATTTTGTCAATGCTGATGGCCTGCAAGTGGTGCTCCCGATGTTTTGGAACTGCATATCAAGTGCTTATTATTATTGATACTATTTTTTGCATTCTTTTGCCACAGTTGTCTACTTCCATTGTTATTTTCTCCAGTTCTTTGTCTTTTGTTCTGTCTCCAAGAAGCGCAGTGTCCACTATTTAGGCTTGTTTTATTTCTCTCATCAGTAATTTGATGTTGTACCTTCCAATCATGTCACTTATCAATGAAGTTCCTGGTTCTCATTACCTTTCTTAAGTAAGGACTACTTGTACAAAAATAGTTTTTTAAACATTTGGAGAAAACAAAATCCTTTCCCAAGATGACAATGATTAATTATTTCTTGTTACATTCAATGCTGTTAATATTAATTATATAGATATGGCTAACATATGGAGTCTAAAGGCCATCTAGAATGAATGTGTTAGAGGGTATACTACCGTATTTTGTGGAGTATAAGATGCACCGGAGCATAAGATGCACCAAGGTTTTAAAGAAGCAAATTTTTTAAAAAAAGTTTTTGCACTCTGCAAACCTCCCAAAAATGGCTCATTTTTCACGAAAACAAGCCCATTTTTTTAAAAAAGGGCATGGATAGCCCTTAGGAGGCTTGTAGGGTACTCCTTGGGGTGGAGGGTGGGAAACAAGCAAAAAAGGGCATGGATAGCCTTTAGGAAGCTTATAGAGTGCTCCTGGGAGTTGGGAGGGGGATTGAGCAAAAAAAGGCCCATTTTTTGCTCATTTCTGCCCTCCCCAGCCCCCAGCTCTCTGAAAGCCTCCTACAAGCTATGCACGGCCATTTTGGTAAAGAGTGCGGGGTTTCGGGAGGCAAAAAATGCTGTATTCAGTGTATAAGACGCATCCAGATTTTCAGCCTCTTTTTTGAAGATAAAAGGTGCGTCTTATACTCGGAAAAATACGGGTAAGTTCTAGTGTGGGAAGTTATCATCCAGCCCTCTCCCAGAAAAATGAAATATCCTAGGAAATATTGAAAAGGCAGAATATTTCTCTGGATATGAAAAGAAAGAAACATGTTTTAAAAGACAGAATAGTTGCCTGTACCTTCCTGCCCATCCCCACTGTTAATGGGCCATTAAGAAGGCCAAGCTAGTCCCTTTTACATAATAAAGACTTCTCCACTGCAGCCCCAAGGGGGATTGGAGTAAAGGCATGATAATATTGGCCCTTTACTCAACTGACCACATGGTATCTGAGAACTCAACTAAACCTGGATTCAAAACACAGCCCAGAGAGTTGCCCCTGCATGGCCCCATGGGAGTCTGACAACCAATCAGAATGCATTTCTTACACAGGAACAGGAAACAGAGAGGTGGGACTGAACAGGTTATAAAAAGCCTAGCAAGCCCCTCCCTCAGCCCTTCACTTCTTCTCCACCAACATTGAAGCATGTGAGCACCTTTTCTGTTCAGGGCTCAAGCCATGTGGTCCTGTCCAACAATAAACCATCTTTCCAAGCAGCCTCCATGTCTCCAGTGTCTTTTTCCCCACTTGGAGCCGAACCCAGATTTCTTTCATCACTAGGAAATAAGAATTGTCAGTAGTTGGTATTTAAAACAACAGTAGAATCTCCAGAATATGGAAATGTTTTGGTTAAGGATGATATTTAGGGATGAGCAATGAAGCTGATATTGGTTTAAGAGAAATAAAACAAAGCCCCTTAATAAACAAGTGGAAATCATAGCAGAAATAAATAAATAAAAGAGATATCACATTAGTACAATCCTAAATTCCTTTCACACATTTACTCATTATATTCCAAATAATGCCAAATGTAATCCAATTAATTATAACCTAGTATAAATCTTAGTGTTCCTTTACGTCTCAGCAATCATTGCAATGCAGATATTATCAAACAAGTGATAACTATAAAAACACTGAGACATTTTGGTGAAAGCATCTTGTTGGTAGATTATCAAACCTAGCAGAAATGATATTGGTCACTATTTTAGCCCTTTCCTACTAGTTCTACGATTCTATTTTGAAAATGCTTAAATGTGGATCTAAAATTGATCAGGAGATTAAAGTAGATGCCCTAAGTGAACCCTTACAGTTCCATGATTCTATATTATTTCTAGGCAATTAAACCCTGCTTTTTTATTTTCATCTAGTTCTCAAACTGTTTAATTTTTGGCTTCAGGACCTTTTCTCAGGGGCATTTATATTTGAATATCTAAACAATCCTTTATGCTTTTCAGAAGTTGCACAGATTGTACAGAAATAATTTATAATTTAAAGTAGCAATAGCAGTAGCAGTTAGACTTATATACCGCTTCATAGGGCTTTCAGCCCTCTCTAAGCGGTTTACAGAGTCGGCATATCGCCCCCCACAATCCGGGGCCTCATTTTACCCACCTCGGAAGGATGGAAGGTTGAGTCAACCCTGAGCCGGTGAGATTTGAACCGCTGAACTGCTGAACTAGCAGTCAGCTGAAGTGGCCTGCAGTACTGCACTCTACCCACTGCGCCACCTCGGCTCTTCAAAACAATCAATTCAAAAACAAAACAATCTAGCAAACAATCTTGCAAGCTAGCAATGATCAGGATTTTACTAAATTTCTGGAGAATAATTATGCCATATGTTTAAAACCTGTGATATTAGCAGTTGCTTCTTTCTTATGACTAATCTCCCCACCACCACGACCAATATGTAAAACCTTCTCTGCTTACAGTACCAATTTGCCCTTTATCATTGCACAGAGGCCACTATTTCAATTTAATCCGTTAAATTTTCCGTGGCAGCAGATTGTTATATCACTGGGCACGATTATGAGTCAGTATATGTCAAAGGCTTACGGGTTAGTCTATGTGACAATTATAGTACTACCAAAATAAGCAGAGGTGGGCTACGGACAGTAAAATGGCTTATGCAAATAGTATTATTCTCAATAATGATCAACATCAGGAGAAAAGATATTACATTGGAGCTGAGCTTCATTTTAAAAATGTTGTCTGAGTTCTAGAGATCTTCTCCATCCTAATTTCCCCCTTTTAAGCCCTGTCATTTATACAGCCTATTAACCTTTAACTTTTATGACTATCTGAACATGAAATACTGTCAGCATTTAAGCCTGAAAATACTAGAGCCACGACTTCTCGCTTAGCAAAGGAAGTGACACGCGCTCCTTTAAATCAGTCATTTTTAACATTAGTCATTCTCACAGACATAGAGATGCATACAAAGTAACCAGATAAACCAAAAAAGTCTATTTATATTTGATAACATGATGGTCAGCTACACAGAGGGCTACTGTGAATTCGTAAAACTCTTTACTAGAGTTTATATCTATTAATGCAGAGCTTCTGTTTGGACTGACCAAGAAAATCGATAGAATTATCATTTTGCAACTCCAGAGGAGAGCGTGAGTAGATATTTTGGCTTAAAAAGAAATCCAATAAAGAAACACGGGGTTTCATTTATGCCTTTTGATCTAATTGATAGCCTTATTTTCATATTCATTATACATAAAGGTAGGGACTTTCTTCCAGATATCAGGATCAGTAGTTTCACTATTGAGTTAATCCGCGGTCTAAAACCAATTTAAAAAACCACTAGCATTTACAGATTGTATGGATGAACTGTGGTATGGAATTACTATACCAGTATTAGCAATTGGTATACCAACAATTACTATAAGAGCCACGGTAACACAGTGGTTAGAGTGCAGTACAGCAGGCAACTTTTGCTGACTGCTGGCTGACTGCAGTTTGACAGTTCAAATCTCACCAGGCTCAAGGTTGACTCAGCCTTCCATCCTATTGAGGTGGGTAAACTTAGGACCCAAACTTTTGGGGGCAATGCTTACTCTGTAAACTCTGTACTGTAAATGAGCCCATTTTTTGCTTGTTTTTGCCCTCCCGAGGCTCCTCTCAAACTCTCTGCATGCCCCCTTTTCACAAATAAATGGTTGGTTGGTTGGTTTATTAGATTTATATGCCACCCTTCTCCCAAGGACTCAGGGCGGCGTACAACATTAAAAGAAACACATAATACAAAAGTTAAAAAAAATTAAATAGAATATCCCAAACAAACCCAATTAGAATTGACAATAACATTTGTCAATTCTAATTGGGTTTGTTTGGGATATTCTATCCCAAACAAACCCAATTAGAATTGACAATAAATTAAAACTAACAATGATCAATAATTTATTTTGTTTTGTTCAGGCCAGGATGGCTTGCTGGAAAAGCCAACTTTTAAGGGCACGTCGGAAGGACCGGAGGTCAGGGATTATACGAAGCTCCGGGGACAGCTCATTCCAGAGGGAAGGCGCTCCCACAGAGAAGGCTCTCCCCCTGGGGGTCGCTAGCCGACACTGTCTGGCCGACGGCACCCTGAGGAGGCCAACTCTGTGGGATCGCACTGGACGGTGGGAGGCTACCGGTGGCAGTAGGTGGTCTCGCAGGTATGCATAGGGTTTGGGAGGCCTGCAGAGTACTCCTGGGGGCCGGGGAGGGCAAAAATGTTTTTTTAGCAATAGCAGTTAGACTTATATACCGCTTCATAGGGCTTTCAGCCTTCTCTAAGTGGTTTACAGAGTCAGCATATTGCCCCCAACAACAATCTGGGTCCTCATTTTACCCACCTCGGAAGGATGGAAGGCTGAGTCAACCCTGAGCCGGTGAGATTTGAACAGCCAAACTGCGGAACTGCAGTCAGCTAAAGTAGCCTGCAGTGCTGCGTTTAACCACTGCGCCATCTCGGCTCTTTTTTAATTTACCTCTTCAAAATATTTGCATGTCTTATACTCTGGTGCATCTTATAATTCAAAAAATACAGTAAATAGAAAAAATAGAGATGAGTTGCTAAAAGCTGGACAGACACTAGATCCCAGCAATAGAAAACCTTATCTCTGTAAGGTTTATTGGATGAGAAACGAAGCGTCTTCAAAGAAAAACCAGAAAATCCAATTGCCTCTTGAAAAAGCACCTTTGGGACAACCATGACCTGGATGACTGGGAGGTTCCATAGACAACTCTCCAGAAATTCCTCCCACTTCTATTGATAGAGTCAAGTGGCGATCCAGAAGTTAGATTCAAGACTCCAAACAATGCATTTATTAATTTGGAAGAATATTTAAGATCTTACTCCTTTTGTTTTTCATCAGAATGCACATAGAAAAGGGCTTCTGTTCCTATGAGGCAACAGTGATTTTATCATCAATTTAATTCCTTTTGCACCCTGTGAATCCTGCTGCAGGATTATTTCATCTTCATAGCAGAGAAAGAAACAGTCTAGAGGCACCAGAAATTAAACATAATAAAAAAAAAAGCCAGGTATGCAAAACAAGACACATACAAGACAACGACTGATACTTTAAAAAAAAAAACTTAAATTGCCTTCCAATTCTGATAACCAGGGCTATCTGCAGAGAAATCTATCTTATAAGTAAGCTCTTGATAATGAGGTCTCACTCAGCTAAGCACTTCCCTATTGAATTTTCACCTCATGTTTTGGGATTTGGGTAATATTTCATCTTGGCCAGTGGTGGGTTTCAAAAATTGTTCAAAGGAGGCCACACCCAATCTGTGGGTGTGGCCTCCTTTCTGGGAGTGGCTTGCCACCCATGTGACCGGATGGGAGTGGCTTGCTGCCCGTGTGACCGGATATGAAGATGCCGACGACACTTGTCAGAACCACCTTAAATTACCTCACACACAGCACTGGCATGCATAAGAATAGGATGTCAACTTTTTTTTTTAAAGGCATCTTTGGTTTGCGTTAAAACAACTTCAACACACGCAATGTTCTGATTGCACCACAAACGCAGTAGTCATCCTTACCTTTCACAGAGGCACTGAGTTATATAAATAGGAGCATGATAGTGTAGAATAATCATATCCAAGGACCAGTGGTGGGTTTCAAAAAATGTTGGAACCTCTTCTGTAGGTGTGGCCTGCTTTCCGGGTCCACTGGTGGAACTTCTTCTAACCAGTTCGGTAGATTTGACGAACCAGTTCTACCGAATAGGTGCAAACTGGTAGGAACCCATCTCTGATCTTGGTGCAGAAGATCAGTTTTTGGTTACACAAACATCCGATGCTAGAGCCAATTTATTTTTCAATGCTCAAAATCAGATCCAGATTGTGGGGAGGACTTTGATCCATTGTTCAATAAAATTGTTTCAGGAGAGAAATGATACATATGACACACACAACACCCTTTCCAAATTTTGTGAAGGATTTCTGACAGAATTCAAGGATCTAGAGAGAAGAAGTGTTAGATTCAATAGCCAAGTGGTATGTATCACCCCATCGAAAAAACCCATAAGCACCTTGTAAAACTGGATTCCTGTGCAATGAAATTTATACAACTCAGCCCAGACTGGATCTTGCAAAATTTGTACATTTTGTCCACATCACACAAGTTATACCGTATTTTGTTTAATGACAGTCTGTTGAATAATGAAGAGTTGGTTTAGTTCTCGGATCATGATTTCATATAATTGAATTGAATTGAATTTATTAGATTTATAGGCCGCCCAATCCTGGAAGACTCCGGGCGGCTTACACAAAAGAAGAAAAGAAAAACAAAAATAAAATAAAAATAAAGATTTAAAAATTCTCCAACACGCATACGTTCAGAGTGGGGCTGGACCCTACATAATAAGGTCAACAGTCCCAGGCCTGCTGGAACAGCCAGGTTTTAACAGCTTTTCTGAAGGCCATGAGGGTGGGTGAGGTCCGGACCTCTGGGGGTAGCTGATTCCACAGGGTTGGAGCAGCCACAGAGAAGGCCCTCCTCCGAGGCCCCACCAGCCGACACTATCCAGCTGATGGCATCCTAAGGAGGCCCACCCTGTGGGATCTTATCGGCCGTTGGGAGGTATGCGGCAGTAGGCGGTCTCGCAAATACCCTGGTCCTGAGCCATGTAGGGCTTTAAAGGTTAATGACCAACACCTTGAATTGCGTTCGGAGACCAATTGGCAGCCAGTGCAGCTCGCGGAGGATAGGTGTAATATGGGTGTATCTCGATGCACCCAATATCGCTCGTGCGGCTGCATTCTGGACTAGCTGTAGTCTCCGAACGCTTTTCAGGGGTAGCCCCATGTAGAGCGCATTGCAATAATCCAGCCATAAACTCAGTCATGAACTGGATCTTTTTTTCTCTTTCTATAGAGGACAAAGTTCTAAACAAGTAAAGAAGGATACCGTCTTCAACTGTATGTTTCTTCATTTAGCTCTTTGTTTTAGTGCCGTTCTTTTTTTTTAATATTTACCTAAAGTTCTCATCTTTCCAGCCTCTATTTTATGGTTAGTATAAGGCCAGCTGAAAGATAATATATTGCAACTGTTATATTATTTATTTCAAAGTCAAGTTATTGATTATTGCCCACTGAAAGTGACAAATGGCATCTGAGAAAGGCACGGTCAGCGGTTTCCATTAAAAAAATGATAGTATTGCTCATGGATTGTTAAAAGATTCAGTTTAGGTACTTTATAGGTTTATATCCATCACAATTTAATGACCAAATGATGAAAAATATGAGTTGTGAGCAATTCCTTTCTGTTCCAGTTTAATGTTCAAGCAGTTAGCAAAATAACCCAGTTTTGGTGTGAAAGCTTTATACACCTAGACCCGATAATATATAATAGAGTAATTATCTTTGAGATTTCTTTTTTTTTTTTTGTTCTCTCTCAAACCAGGGAAACATTAAAGAACAGGCTACAATTTTTGTTTTTTGGATTAAACAGAATTTGGTCAAACCAGAGGTTTCTCCGTTCACGATCTACTTTTCCTAAAACTGCCTCAACAACAATGACCTTTAAAAATGGATGGTAGCTGTAACTAACCAAGGTACACCCACGTTACACCTATCCTCCGCGAGCTGCACTGGCTACCTATTAGTCTCCGAATCCGCTTCAAGGTGCTGGTCGCTACCTATAAAGCCCTACATGGCATTGGACCTGGGTACCTGAGAGATCGCCTCCTGCCGATTACCTCTCTCAGACCAATTAGATCGCACAGGTTGGGTCTCCTCCGGATCCCATCTGCCAGCCAATGTCGGCTGGCGACTCCCCGGGGGAGAGCCTTCTCTGTTGCAGCTCCAGCTCTTTGGAACGACCTCCCCGTGGGGATCCGGACCCTTACTACCCTCCCGGCCTTCCTCAAAGCCACCAAGTCCTGGCTGTTCCAGCAGGCTGGGGGGAGCTGAGAAGCATCTACCTCCACGGAAATTGTGAATGTTGGTTTTGTTTTTAATATGTTGTCTTTGTTTCGTTTCCCCCCTTTCCCTTGTCTTTTGTGAGCCGCACGGAGTCCTCCGGGAGTGGGCGGCATACAAGACAAACAAACAAACAAACAAACAAACAAACAAATAAATAAATAAATAACACACATATATATCTAATGCAAAAATAAACCCAGTTGTCCCTACTTGTAAAATGCAACAAATGCAAGCCTTTTGCTAATGCTTATGCTACATCAATTATCTTAAAGATAGCACAAGAACCTGGATCAAATAAGAAAGTTAATATATAATGCATTGTGCATTATGAGAGCCTTAGTAAGACCACGCACCTGGAATACTGCATGCAGTTTTGGTCACCACACTATAAAAAAGATGTTGAGAATCTAGAAAAAGTGCAGAGAAACAATATGATTAGGGGACTAGAGGCTAAAACATACAATGAATGGTTGCAAGTACTTGGTATGGCTAGTTTAGTGAAGAGAAGGACCAAGGGAGACATGATAGCAGTGTTCCAGTATTTGAGGGGCTGCCACAGAGAGGAAAGGGTCAAGCTATTTTCCAAGGCACCCGAAGGCCAGTCAAGGAATAATGGATAGAAGCTGATCAAGGTGAGAATCAATAGCAATAGCAGTTAGACTTATATACCGCTTCATAGGGCTTTCAGCCCTCTCTAAGCGGTTTACAGAGTCAGCATATCGCCCCCAACAATCCGGGTCCTCATTTCACCCACCTCGGAAGGATGGAAGGCTGAGTAAACCTTGAGCCGGTGAGATTAGAACCGCTGAACTGCAGATAACAGTCAGCTGAAGTGGCCTGCAGTACTGCACCATAACCACTGCACCATCTCAACCTAGAAATAAGGAAAAAATTTCTGACAGTGAGAACAATCCACTAATGGAACAGCTTGCATTCAGAGGCTGTGGAAGCTTCATCACTGGAGGCTTTCAAGAAGAGACTGCCATTTGTCAGAAATGGTGTAGGATCTCCTGCTTGAGCAGGAGGTTGGATTAGATGACCCACAAGGTTCCTTCCAACTCTTTAAATCTGTTATTACCGAAAGCAAATTATAATAAAGAGGTCAGTTGGATGGGGCTGCATCTCTAAAGTTGGTGAATTCTGCTTCTGCCAATTACCTCCAACAGACCTATTAGATCCCACAGATTAGGCCTCCTCCGAATTCCATCCACTGGCCAATGCCGATTGGCTACCACCCGGAGGAGGGCCTTCTCTGTGGCTGCTCTGGCCCTCTGGAATGAGCTCCCCGTGGAGATTCAGACCCTCACCACCCTCCAGGCTTTCCGCAAAGCCCTAAAAACCTGGCTGTTCCGACAGGCCTGGGGCTGATGAGTTCCTGTCCCCACTCGAATGCTGTGGCTGTTGATTGTTTTTAAATTGTGGTGTTGTGTTGTCCGTTGTCTTTTTTTCCTGTTGTACCACCCCCCCCCCCCGACTTGGTTTGTGAGCCGCCCTGAGTCCCTCTGGGAATAGGGCGGCATAGAAATACAATCAAATCAAATCAAATCAAATCAAATCAATTCTTTAGAGAACCCACAGGTTTCTCCGAGGAAAGATTGAGCTAAATGAGACAAGCATCAATGCTACTATTCTTCAGAGAAGTAGTGGACTACAGATAGTCCTCAACTTGCATCAGTTCATTTAGTGACATTTGAAGTTACGATGGCACTGAAAAATGTGACTTATGACCATTTTCCATAGTTATGATCTTTGCAGCATCCCTATAATTAAGTGATCAAAAGTCAGGTGGCAACGTGGCAACTGGTTCACATTTATGATGGTTTCAGTGTCCCCGGATCATGTGCTCCCCTTTTGTGACCTTCTGACAAGCAAAGTCAATGTGGAAGCCAGATTCATTTAACAACCGGGTTACTAACTTATAAACTGCAGTGATTCACTTAACGACTGTTAAATGGGAAGGAAAAAATAGCAATAGCAATAGCAGTTAGACTTATATACCACTTCATAGGGCTTTCAGCCCTCTCTAAGCAGTTTACAGAGTCAGCATATTGCCCCCAACAATCGGTCCTCATTTTACCCACCTCGGAAGGATGGAAGGCTGAGTCAACCTTGAGCCGGTGAGATTTGAACAGCCGAACTGCAAAACTGCAGTCAGCTGAAGTAGCCTGCAGTGCTGCACTCTAACCACTGTGCCACCTCGGCTCTAAAAATGGGGCAAAATTTACTTAACAAATGTCTTAACAGAAAATTTGGGCTCAATTGTGGTAGTAAGTCAAGGATTACCTGTATTTTACATTGTTGAATGAATTATATGAGCCCTACAAATGATTTCTATGGGGTTAGCCTTCATTTATAAAAACTCTTTACCAGAAACATTGATATACTAACACTTGGGTCATTTCAGGAGACTTTATCCCTCCCTTCACAGTTATGAAGTAATGTTTCACCTATGTATTCAACTGGGCTTCTCAATTCTGTTCAAAAAAAAAAAATCTCACGACCTCTGTGTTCTAAAAGGAAAGAGACAATGAAGGCAGCAATAATTTTCTACACATATGGAGAAAATTTACTTCATTATTGTTAGTATGAGTGATAAGTGGAAAAGCAACAAGGGAGTTACTGTTGTGTGGTGTCAGAGATGGACAAAATATGACTTCATCTGAAGTATTTTTAGTAGGTTAAATTGCAAAGACCCAGAGGCGCCCCTGAGAGTTGACATAAATTCAGTAAAATAACGGATTCACATTGCTTTGAATCAGTTAGTTAAAATCTCTATCTTTTTAGCATTTTCATATTATCCTAAGGAACTTCAGGGAATTATTGTATATTAGGTTTAACTCACTAACCTATGTTTATCTAAGACATAAAAAGTTAGTTTTCTGTTCTGACCCCCCCCTTTCTCTGTCCAGGAACGAAAGCCGAAACCAACGTGAATGAGAATGTTTTTTAATCAGTCCAGACTCTCGTTGGCTGCAAGCCACATAAACAAAGAGATAAGCACTCTGGCAGCAAGTCCGACAAAACTTGGCAGCAATGCAAACAAACTCTGGCAGCAATCCAGCCTGCCAAGTTTGTTTCTTGTTAATCCTTAACGTTGACTTCTGCAGAAGGGCGTGGCACAAGCAGTCTCTTTTATAATCAGGAGAGGATCTTAATGAGCATCAGCTGAGCATAATCACCTCCTGTAATTACGCCGTTGTTCTTGACGCTGAGTAGCCCTTCGACGGCGTGCATCCCGGAACAACTCACAGGTGTTTTCTGGATCACTCACTCGTCTCCTCCCCACTGATCCAAGGCTCAGGCGCCACCTGGTGGCCAACCAGTCTCTCCTCGCCCTGCTCAGAGTCGGAACCCTGTCCAGGGTCCTCCACCTCCTCCAGGGCCGACTCATAAGACCCCTCGCTGTCGGAGTCTGGCGGCAGCTCCAACGGCTCCTGCCAGGCCACAACAGTTTTCTAACAGACTACAGGTACTCCTCACCTTACGTCCACAACTAAGCCCAAAATTTCTGTGGCTAAGTTTGTTAAGTGAGTTTTGGCTCATTTTATGTCCCTTTTAGCCACAGTTCTTAACTAAATAACAAGTTTGTTTAATGAATCAGGCTTCCCCATGGATTTGGCTTGTCAGAAGGTTGCAAAAGGTGATCACATATCCCCAGGACCGTCATAAATATAAGTCTTTTCCCAAGTGTCTGAATTTTGATCACATGACTGTGGGGATGCTGCAATGAACATAAGTGTGAAAAATTATCAGAAGTTACTTTCAGTGCTCTCCTAACTTTGAAGAGTCAGTAAATGAACTGTTGTAAGTCAAATACTACCGGTACCTGTATTTGTGTAGTTCTGGTTGGAGAACAAACCCAAAAATGATCATTGTGTGATATCTGTGTAGGAGATTAAGCAATTCTACTATCACTAATTATTTGTATTTTTACTGTAGATGTGTACATCTCACAAAATATTTTCCTATTGCACCCTACTGCAAACATAGTTGGACATTGATGAATGAGGATTAAAAATGGGAATCCAAATTTCCAAACTTGTACTGGAGGCAGTGTATACAGGCATTTAAAAGAGAGAAAAAAGGTGCATTTCACTTAATCTGCTCCTTGTTGTTCTTTTGTCTTTCACCACTTCTACAATGTCCTCTGCACAGCCACAGAAAGTATTAAGTACAGCTACTGTATATTCAAAAGCATTGAGATTGAGATGAAGTGTATGTAGATGACATCTATGCAGCTTCTTTGCCAGACTCTCCTCCAATTCCAGAGCCAGCTTCTATAGTATACACCAGTGGTGGTTTTCAAAAATTGTTCGAACCTACTCTGTGGGTGTAGCCTCCTTTGTGGGAGTGGCTTGCCGCCCATGTGACCGGATGGGAGTGGCTTGCCGCCCATGTGAACGGATATGAAGATGCCGACGACACTTGTCAGAACCACCTTAAATTACCTCACACACAGCACTGGCATGCATAAGAGTATGATGTAAACATGTTTTTTAAAAGGCATCTTTGGTTTGCGTTAAAACAACTTCAACACACGGAATGTTCTGATTACACCACAAAACGCAGTAGTCATCCTTACCTTCCACAGAGGCACTGAGTTTTATAAATAGGAGCATGATAGTGTAGAATAATCATATCCAAGGACCAGTGGTGGGTTTCAAAAAATCTTGCAACCTCTTCTGTAGGTGTGGCCGGCTTTCCGGGTCCACTGGTGGAACCTCTTCTAACCGGTTCGGTAGATTTGACGAACCGGTTCTACCGAATAGGTGCGAACTGGTAGGAACCCACCTCTGTATACACCTTTAATGAACACCTGGAACAGGTCCGCCTCATAGTGGTCTCTAAAGAACTTTAACACAGATTATTCTAAGGACCACTTATTAATATTTTATATAGAAACTTATCTGGGTGCCTTTCTTAATCAAGACAATATTAGGCAGCTTGTAATATTAAATAAAAGCAGAATAAATAAAACCAACCAACCCCATCACAGCATCACATATTTCAAACTCAGCACTGCAACATCACACAGCTGTCCCAAGCTCTTGCTTTGGCTGGTTCCCTTCACTTAACTTCCAGATACATCCAATGTCTTTTTAGCACATGAGTAATCTGGTTATTCCAAATACTCTGGTACACACTGGTGGTCTCTTCTTATTTTGCCCTAGCGTCAAAAAGTTGTTGCTATTATTATTCCATGAAACTGTAGCTCAGTCAGTTGGCTGTTGGATTTATTGATTGCTAAATGACAACCAAGAGTTTTGAGGGTTTGTATCTCTGGTTTGCTATCTAGCGGTTGTCCAGACTTGTGTAGTATTTGTGGACATGTGATTTACCTTTTGCAACCTTGCAACGAGCAAAGTCAATGAGAAGCCAGATTCACGTAACAATGAATAAATCCTGATGAACAGCACAGTCTGAGAAAATGCTTTAGCTGTAGAGATTTGGGTGGAAGCTCGATTGCAAATATGGAGATAAAATAAACATATATTATATGTTATATTCATTCATCCATCCATCCATCCATTCATCCATATTGAAGGGAAAGTAAGGAGAAAATGCTCTATTCTCTGAATTTTGAAAGATTTTTCTGGAAGAGATTCTCTGAATGAACCATGGTGGTGATGCAGGAGGGGGTGCACAGGTAAACCCACCAGTGGCTGGCCAGGTTAGGTGGTCTTAATAGAATGGACCTTATAAATTCATATTAGCTTGGCTTTTCATTCTAGTGCCCTGGAGTTCCAAAGTTGACTTTTAGCTGGAGTCTAATACTTCCTCATAAGTATTAAAAATAGGGCTGAACGGTGTGGCAAGACCCTGTAAAGGAGGGGCACAGGAAGCCAGGCATGGTGTCAGATAGAACAGAGATAAAACTGTTGACAGCTTAAGACATTATAGGAACTTCTCTTTTTTGTATTTTTCCTATGTACTTCTCTGTAACATTCCAAATGAACTTCTGCTTTTCGAAATGTCATGCTTGTCTCGTGTATGGAAACGCCTTGAGAATGCACAGTGTGGAACACGGCATAAAAGTAGCATCCTGGGCAGAGCCCAGGCAGTTCAGATTTTGGTGTGTGGACACGCTGAACTCGATGCATCAAATAAACCTGTTTCTCTCACCTTCGTGGTATCGAGTCCTGGTCTTTCGTAAGTAGATTACAAACCTCAATCTGCTGCAACAGTGGCACAATGGTTAGAATGCAGTACTGCAGGCTAACTCACTGCTCACTGCCAGGAGTTCAATCCTGAGTGGCTCAAGGTTGACTCAGCCTTCTATTCTTCCAAGGTCGATAAAATGAGGACCCAGATGGTTGGGGGCAATATGCTGACTCTGTAAACCACTTAGAAAGGACTGTAAAGCACTATGAAGCAGCATAAGTCTAAATGCTATAGCTATTGCTAAATCTCTAACACAGTTTTCACTTTTCTCATCCTTCTGGCTGGTTGGGAGGATTTCATGAATGCTGCTCTTACCATTATTTTCACTGCTGAAAATTCACCTTTATTTAACAGATGATTATTGACTGTTTCCCAAAGTATGTCCATCATTTGATAACTGCAATATTAAGCGATAGCGAGCACGCATACAAGAATACTGTTCCAGATTTCCTGATGCCCTAAGATTGATTTTTCCTATGTCAATTCAAACCGAATGTTTTTCAATAAAAGCATTTCATATACTCAGCTGCATATCATCAAGTGTTGAACAGTCAAATTATGATAAATGCGCCAGTTATTATCATGTATAAATTGGCAGCATCTTATTTCTTTTCCACGGACAGTCGATCAGCTGTGATTATTGTTATGGTTTGCAAATACATAAATTAACATTAAAGGGAAAAGGGAAAATCAAACAAGAATAATTAGCAAAACAAGCATTAAATATAGAGTTACAAGTTGAGAAACTGCGCAATACAACAAACTAGTTTAAACATCTTAAAGCAAAACAGGACATTTGTATATAAATGACTAAATATATAAACACTGATAAAAGATCTTTGGGATATATTGATCACAGATATCAATTTTTTCACTGTTTAGAAGCCAGTCTTTCAAATCAGAAGTCTCTAAAGTCATCCTGAACATTTATATTTTCTAAAAAAACATATTCATATAAGTACAAAACTACAATTTTTCTACTACAGTTTCACAATGTTGACATTTACCAACTGGAATACTTTTAATAAAAGTGTGTTAAGTTAGAACACCATCGTAAAAATCCTCATGCAGCCATGCCAGAGGTGGGTTCCTACCAGTTCATACCTATTTGTTAGAACCGGTTCGTCAAATCTACCGAACCGGTTAGAAGAGGTTCCACCAGTGGACCCGGAAAGCAGGCCACACTTACAGAAGAGGTTGCAAATTTTTTTGAAACCCACCACTGGTCCTTGGATATGATTATTCTACACTATCATGCTCATATTTATAAAACTCAGTGCCTCTGTGAAAGGTAAGGATGACTACTGTGTTTGTGGTGCAATCAGAACATTGCGTGTGTTGTTTTAACGCAAACCAAAAATGCCTTTTAAAAAACAAGTTGACATCCTATTCTTATGCATGCCAGTGCTGTGTGTGAGGTAATTTAAGGTGGTTCTGACAAGTGTCTTCAGCATCTTCATATCCGGTCACATGGGCGGCAAGCCACTCCCATCTGGTCACATGGGTGGCAAGCCACTCCCACAAAGGAGGCCACACCCACAGAGTAGGTTCGAACAATTTTTGAAACCCACCACTGAGCCATGCTGTACATGATTGACTTTAGGCTAATTAATTTATTTCAATCTAATTTTCTTTGCAAGATTATGTTGTGGACAAAGTAATCGTTTGTGCTGATCTGAGAGTTTATCTGAAAATGGTAACATTTTTTAAAAAAAACCAATTAATTAGTTAATTTGTGCAATTTTTGTTATGTTTTTAAATATATATCCTCCTTCTTCAATCTGATCCCCCTCCTTTTGTGTTCTAGTTCAATTAAAAGGGAAGGCTGGTGTAGAGCAGAGGTGTCAAACTCAATTTCATTGAGGGCCAAAACAGGGCTGTGGTTGACCTTGGGGGGCTGGGCGGGCATAGTCGACTGGGTGGATATGACCGACTGAGTGGGCATGGCCAGCTTGACACCATTCCCCAAACTGTTGGCATGTTTCCTCTTCACATTGGGTAGACCTGGTAGATGCCATGCTGGCCCAATGTTTCCTCTTCGCATTGGATAGGCCAGGGTGAACATGGGTTAGACTGGACTGAAGCAATGCGGGTAGACAAGGCTGAATCAACAGGGGCCGTACCCTTACATTTTCCAGGACAGCCCTGCAGGCTGGATCCAACCACATCACAGGCCATATCCAGCCTGAAAGTCTTGTGTTTGATACAGCTCATCCCAGTGGTGGGTTTCAAAAATTGTTGGGACCTACTCTGTGGGTGTGGCCTCCTTTGTGGGAGTGGCTTGCTGCCCATGTGACCGGATGGGAGTGGCTTGCCACCCATGTGACCAGATATGAAGATGCCGATGACACTTATCAGAACCACCTTAAATTACCTCACACACAACACTGGCATGCATAAGAATAGGATGTAAACTTGTTTTTTAAAAGGCATCTTTGGTTTGCGTTAAAACAACTTCAACGCACGCAATGTTCTGATTGCACCACAAACGCAGTAGTCATCCTTACCTTTCACAGAGGCACTGAGTTTTATAAATATGAGCTTGATAGTGTAGAATAATCATATCCAAGGACCAGTGGTGGGTTTCAAAACATTTTGGAACCTCTTCTGTAGGTGTGGCCTGCTTTCCAGGTCCACTGGTGGAACCTCTTCTAACCGGTTCGGTAGATTTGACGAACTGGTTCTACCGAATAGGCGCGAACTGGTAGGAATCCACCTCTGCCTCATCCAGAGGAAGCAAAATAGAACAATGCGCTTGGAGAAGTCAGCATTAGTAAGCTTTTAGAAAGCTCATAGTAAATCCTAAATTTATGATTTATGAATGGCCTCCATTTTTGAGCGAGAAATCACTGGGATTCTTCAGTAATTCCTCTGCTCAGGGCCGATCGTAAGCAGTATCATTTGTACACAAAATGTTGGCATGATTAATATCTGTAATGTCAATGAAGATGATGAAAAAAGAATGCTAGACCTCCCTGTTGGGGAAACATATTTTGCTATGATGTAAATAAACCTGAGGAAACCCCAAAAGTTAAGGGTGAAATACAGCATATGTTGCACATAAGCATCTAGTAACAACTGGGAAGTCTCTTAACAGCCTGTTAATGAATCTTTTGTTCCAAGCCATTCAAGCACAGATGGCTGGTTTCATCTTCTCCTTTAAATTTCTTTGCCTGTGTATAGTCTGAGCCATAATGATTTCTCTTCTAATTTATTTCTGGTACAGTAATCTAGCATAAATTCCCATAAACTGCTTCCCACATTATAGGCTGGGAATCCCAAGCTCATAGACCGAGAAAGATTGTGTCTGCTACTAACTGAAGAAACAAATATATTGATATGTTTCATTTGCAACCAACTTTTCTTTGGAAACCTACACACACAAAGCTTTCTCACTTTATCCTTGTAGCAACAGCTTTGTAAGAGCCGAGGTGGCGCAGTGGTTAGGGTGCAGTACTGCAGGCCACTTCAGCTGACTGTTATCTGCAGTTCAGCGGTTCACATCTCACCGGCTCAAGGTCAACTCAGCCTTCCATCCTTCTGAGGTGGGTGAAATGAGGACCCAGACTGTGGGGGCAAGTTGCTGACTCAATTTGCTAAAAAATCTGTAAACCGCTTAGAGAAGACTGAAAGCCCTATGAAGCGTTATATAAGTCTAATTAATAAATAAATAAAAATAAATAAATTTGTGGGTAGGGTGGGATATAGTGACTGGATGAAAGTCACCCCATGATTTTATTCAGTGGAAATATGAATCTGGGAATTGTTGCTTTCAGATGAAAACCTGAATGATTCCAGCTAATGATGAGGATGGTGGAGGTCAGAAGAATCGGTATTGGGCATAGCCACGTGGCTCCCACAATTACACTATATACAACTGTACGATTAAGCTAGTTTATATCAGGCTCAATTCCTCATGTTCTTCTTTCTTCTTGTCTGATTCAGAAACAAGAATTTAAAAAAGCAGAAAAAATATACATAGATTTATGGATCTAGATACTAAATGCACACAGCTGATTTCCAAGTCCAGGTGAAATTACCAGACACATATCAATATCTGAACAAATCTTTTTGATGCTAAATTTTAGGACAGACTCATATAGCAATAGCATTAGCACTTATACTTATATACCCCTTCATAGTGCTTTACAGAACGCTCTAAGAGGTTTACAGAGTCAGCATATTGCCCCTAACAATCTGGGTCCTCATTTTACTGACTTCAAAAGGAGGGAAAGCTGGGTCAAACTTGAGCTGTTCAAGATCGAACTGCTGGCAGCTGGCAGAGTTAGCTTGCAATACTGCATTTTAACCACTGCATCACCATTCTGTTTCCCTTTGTACCATCAAAATATTTCCCCCCATCAAATATTTTTTAAATTCACAGAACGTTAGAGCATCAACCCCAATGTGCTTATTTCTGTGTACCTAGAATTATTCACATGAAATACAATTCAAATATGCAACCATTCTTGTTGTGACTCAGCAGAAGTTTGCTGTGAGTTGAATCGCGATGCAGGAATAACAATGCAGCTGGGGCTCGTTAGTGTGGTCTTCTGGAGATAAAAGGACTGATGGTGCCACGCCCTGGTTGCAGAAGTCAACGTTCATCGTTCGTGCATGGTTCATTGTTCATCAGTCGTGGTTTGTTTGTGAGAGACACTTGGATAAGTGATTTGCTTTCTGTAACCCTGATTCAAAGAGACACTTGGAGAAGTGATTTGCTTTGTAAGAGATCTTTGTTTTTGCATTCTGTTATCTTCTTGCCAGAGACTTTATTTATGTTTATTTTTGGGCTCGCAGCCAGCGTGAGCCGAGGCTGATAAAGTTCTTTCCTTTTAAGTCTGTCTGACTGTCGTCTTTGAACGAGCGAAGGAGGGGGGGTTCAGAACACATTCTATACACATATTAAAAAGAACTATATTTCTATAAGGGCTTTAACATATGACCCTTTAAAATGATTAGATCATACCAGTTTTGATATCTTATGACCAATTTCGTTACCTTTTTAAAAAAAATTCAGAAATTGTGATATTAGGCATTACCAACAGGTCATTTTATTATAAATGAATAAATTACAGCCAAAGATAAATATATTTATAATACCTGACTAATTAAATAGTTATTGCTTGGTGTCAGAATTTTAGCAAGTACCAAGACCTCCAAGTTCTTTCTAATAATTTAAAGGCTGCTGTTGCATTCCACTTAGCAGTATAGGACTGCTATACTGAGGGAGGGGGGGGATCATATGCATCATCAGTCTCAAGTTCCTTCATGCCCACAAGAGATTTAAGTCCATCCCACCTTGAATTCCATTGACTGTTATCTACCTCCAATTTGCTTTGACTGTTAGTAGTTCAGATTCTTGTAGAGAGCATTAACATACGATAAACCTATATTCATTTGAACTGTCTGGGCTCCTGATTTCCTAGGATTGATAGCAGCCTACCAGAGGTGGGTTCCTACCAGTTCACACCTATTTGGTAGAACCGGTTCATCAAATCTACCGAACCGGTTAGAAGAGGTTCCACCAGTGGACCCGGAAAGCAGGCCATACCTACACAAGAGGTTCCAAAATTTTTTGAAACCCACCACTGGTCCTTGGATATGATTATTCTACACTATCATGCTCATATTTATAAAACTCAGTGCCTCTGTGAAAGGTAAGGATGACTACTGTGTTTGTGGTGCAATCAGAACATTGCGTGTGTTGAAGTTGCTTTAACGCAAACCAAAGATGCCTTTTGAAAAACACGTTTACATCATATTCTTATACATGCCAGTGCTGAGTGTGAGGTAATTTAAGGTGGTTCTGACAAGTGTCGTCGGCATCGTCATATCCGTTCACATGGGCGGGAAGCCACTCCCATCCGGTCACATGGGCGGCAAGCCACTCCCACAAAGGAGGCCACACCCACAGAGTAGGTTCGAACAATTTTTGAAACCCACCACTGCAGCCTACATATGTAGCCCAGACAAGTTGTAATATAAATTAATTGCATCTGGATTTTAAATCCTAGGTCTTGGTAGCCCTGATATAAATAGTCTGTGTGGACCCTATAGACTTAAACAAAAAAATCTGCTTCCAAATTTGGGACATTGGAATGGATTATGTTGCTGTTTCTCCTTTTCTGAGATCTCACTATCAGCTCACGGAGCTCTAGCTTGTCATGGAATAGTAACAATAGTAATACTTCCAGCCTTTTCTAAACATATGTTCAGCTAAGAAAAACGGCTTGCTGGAACATCCAGGAGCAGAAAAATCAGTGCTGAAGAGTCATTTTTAAAAACAGTCTTAACTTTCATCCAGGAAGAAAGCTTACGAGGCTTGGAGGGGTTGGAAATTATTGTCTCTTGCTTGAAGGCGGTAGAAACCAAGAGATATAAAATGTTTCAGAAAAGGCCAGAGGAAACACAGCTTCCAATCAAGGTCATGCAGACGGAAAGGCCTCCCTTGACAGTCAACACTTTAAGCAAAGACTATGACTTTTTAGAGCTTTGTATTGGCCTGTTATAACAATGGCTCACTAGGGGGAGACAGGCGTCACCTTCGTACCTTCCTGATGGAACCAGAAATACCTACTTCAATCTAAGTTGTTAAACCATTTTGGCAAGAATCTAGACTCTTCCTTGTAAATGCGGTTCAGGAATGGGCAAACCACCTTCCATGATATTGAGATATGCCCTCACAGAAAATCTTGGGACATTAGATTTCCCCATCCTCCTTGCTACAAAGAGATTTGCACTGAAGGACAAGATGTTCATAGAAAAGCATTGAATCAAGAGGAAAGAAAAGCAGACAGAGGCAGAAAAATCACACCACCTCAACACACCCAAAATGCCCAAAGAGCTCCTGAACCAGACGTGGGTTCCTACCAGTTCGCACCTATTCGGTAGAACCGGTTCGTCAAATCTACCAAACCGGTTAGAAGAGGTTCCACCAGTGGACCCGGAAAGCAGGACACACCTACAGAAGAGGTTCTGAAATTTTTTGAAACCCACCACTGGTCCTTGGATATGATTATTCTACACTATCATGCTCCTATTTATGAAACTCAGTGCCTCTGTGAAAGGTAAGGATGACTACTGCGTTTGTGGTGCAATCAGAACATTGCGTGTGTTGAAGTTGTTTTAACGCAAACCAAAGATGCCTTTTAAAAAACAAGTTTACATCATATTCTTATGCATGCCAGTGCTGTGTGTGAGGTAATTTAAGGTGGTTCTGACAAGTGTCAGCGGCATCTTCATATCCGGTCACATGGGCAGGAAGCCACTCCCATCGGGTCACATGGGTGGCAAGCCACTCCCACAAAGGAGGCCACACCCACAGAGTAGGTTCGAACAATTTTTGAAACCCACCACTGTCCTGAACCCCAGATCAAGTTATATCTGCAGAGTAGTGCTGCTTCATCACAGCCTTTGTCTAGCTTTGGGTGTGTTTTCTGAAGGAGAAAAAGAAATGATTGACCCACAGGCAATAGAAATGGGATGATCGGCATAATGGAGTGAGCTCCCGTTATTTGTCCCAGTTTCTGCCAACCTACCAGTTCTAAAGCATGTAAAAAATGCAAATAGAAAAATAG
>NC_045550.1:7917008-7954191 GCF_009769535.1 Thamnophis elegans
GACAGAGACCAGCAAACTGCTGTCTCGCAGATATTTTAGAGCTAAGCTCTCATATGGCTAAAACAGGATGGTCCATTGCAAGAGATGGTGGAAGTTGTAACGTCAAATTTATGAAGGGTATATCAGGTGGTCTTCTCCTGGCATGTGGAACTATGAATTAGCATGTTTTCATTCTCTTTGCTACCCAAATTAATTCATTCTTGTATTGTCAGCAGTCCTTGTTCTTCACTATGGATGTGCAAGGTCATAGACCTAACTTCAAGAAACCTTGGCAAAATCTCCAATAAAAGCTATCTTTAGAGCCGTGCTTGCTTCAAAAGTAATTTGGAAAAGTGTTTTGGGCCCTATACCAGCTCAAGCCCACTAGAGATCCTCTATTAATTGGAGCAGACCATCATTTTTCAGGTTTCCAAGTAAAGCTGAATGAAGTTGGCTGTGCTTTATCTACCTTTAATGAGTGAATTCCTCAAACTGGCCACATTTCTCCCCCCCCCCCACCCCCTCAACAGTCTTACTGAGAAACCTGAAAAATGACTGACTTCTTTAAAGAATAGCAGAGCGTTTCAAGAAGGTCAGATCTTTTCTCAATTATTTTCAAGATGTGCCCCATATCGCCTTTCTTATAATCTGCTTCATGGAAGGAGGGGAACACTCCACCAGCAAAAGGAAGAGAACATCTGACTGCAGACAATGTATTTAGCTGGTAGAATTAAAAGATCTGACAGGAATATTTGCACGACATGCTAAGTTTTGTTAACAGAAGTCTTGGCTTTTCCCATTTTTAGGCTGCACGTTCTATAGATTGTGCTACCCAGAATTAATCAGGTTAAACATGATGCAGAAAGTAACAAAACACACACACACACACACACACACACCCACCAACTCTTGGGGCCTTAAAAGGGAGAAGAAAAAATAACATGTCATTATCCATTGATGATTGTGGCCTTACCCACTCTTTGTTTAAGTACCATCTCCCATTATTAAGGAGCTCTGACATTGTACCTCATGAAATCCAGTTCCTAGGAGCCTATCTGGTTTTATTCATTAGGTCCCATTAAAATGTTTCTAAAGAGTGATCAATATTTCATAATTCAGTTGTTTATATTTCAAAACCATGTAGTTCAGTGGTGGCATACGACTGGTACACCCCGGTACTGGCGTAGCAGTGCCTGCTGCTAACACCAGGTACCATTCTGGTACGGTGCTCCAGAGGGCCCACCCACCTGCCCGCTCTCCTTACCTATATTTGAGCCGATTGGGGCTTTCACGCATGTGCATGGAGTATACGGCACCTGCGCTATGCTGTGCCGAGCAGCTGGAGTGTTGCGGAGAGTCACGGGTGGTAAGTATGCATGCGTGTGCTGTGTGCGTGGATGTGGTGGATGCCCAGCCCCATTGCACCATACCGGTTCAACAGAATCCAGAACCCACCACTGATGTGGGTGGGTTCTGAAGAGCTGAGGTGGCGCAGTGGTTAGGGTGCAGTACTGCAGGCCACTTCAGCTGACTGCTATCTGCAGTTCGGGCGGTTCAAATCTCACTGGCTCAAGGTTGACTCAGCCTTCTATCCTTCCGAGGTGGGTGAAATGAGGACCCAGACTGTGGGGGCGATATGCTGACTCTGTAAACCGCTTAGAGAGGGCTGAAAGCCCTATGAAGCGGTATATAAGTCTAACTGCTATTGCTACTGCTATTAATGTTTAAATGTAAACCCTTAAGAATGGCTAGTTTCTCCTAAAATGAAGGAGAATCTGTTTTCTGTATATTTCACATAATTTTCCAAATTCTTCAGACTTACACAAACCACACAATCCTAAATTGCATTAACAGAGGATAGAATCAATATCTTGTGAGGTATTAGTACCACTTTATATCAACTTGGTAAGATTACCCTTGGAATATTGCATCCAGTTTTGGTTGCCGCAATATAAAAAAAGATGCTGAGTCTCTAGAAAGAGTGAAAAGAATGCAAAAAAAGAGGCCACAAATATATTACGGTACTGGAGGCTAAAACATACGAAGAATGGTTGCAGGAATTGGGTATGTCTACTTTAATGAAAAGGAGGACTGGTGATGATATGATAGCAGTGTTCCAACATTTGAGGGGCTGCCACAAAGAAGAAGGAGTCAACCTATTCTCCAAAACACCTGACAGCAGGACAAGAAGCAATGGATGGAAACTAATCAAACTGATCGAGAACAAATCTAGAACTAATTAAAACAATTATCAATGAAATGACTTGCTTCCAGAAGATCTGAGTGTTCCAATACTGGAAGCTTTTACCATTTATCTAAAATGGTAATAGGGTTTCCTGCCTGAGCAGGGGGTTGGACTAGAAGACCTCTAAGGTCCATCCTGCGAGCACACCTACTGCCACCGGTAGCCTCCCACCGTCCAGTGCGATCCCACAGAGTTGGCCTCCTCAGGGTGCCGTCGGCCAGACAGTGTCAGCTAGTGACCCCCCCAGGGGGAGAGCCTTCTCTGTGGGAGCACCTTCCCTCTGGAATGAGCTGCCCCGGAGCTTTGTATAATCCCGACCTCCGGTCCTTCCGACGCGCCTTAAAAAGTTGGCTTTCCAGCAAGCCAGCCTGGCCTGAACAAAAACAAAATAAATTATTGATCATTGTTAATTTTAATTTGATTTTTTTAAAAAAAAAATGTTATTGTCAATTCTAATTGGGTTTGTTTGGGATATTCTATTTAATTTTTAAAAAAACTTTTGTATTATGTGTTCTTTTAATGTTGTACGCTGCCCTGATGTGAAGTACCCGTGGTTCGCTCATGAGGCCAATGTTGAGAAAAGACACGGACACGAGCTTTCTCGGGATGAGGCGACCCAGATTGGGGTCTGGTAGTCCCTTTTATTGAGATAGGACAAAGGCAGGGAGGAGCAATCAGCATGTGATTAAGACAGCCTGTCAACTACAATTGCTAATCTACTGCTCAGGGAAGTTCTGTCTATATATGGTCAAATCCTGGGCGTCGTTGGGTAAGGCACATCTAGAGCGAACTATCAGGATGTTATGTTATGAACTATCAGGATGTTTATGGGGTTTTTTTTTTCCTGTGTGGTTCAGCGTGGCTGCGCATGCGCTGTTATGCACTGGGCCATGGGTGACTGCCACACCTACACAAGGAGTTATATGACAACACCCTGAGTCCTTGGGAGAAGGGCGGCATATAAATCTAATAAACCAAACCAAACCAAACCGTCCCAATGCTATTATTCTGTTATTCAGTGGAAACTGTAACAGTTTTTACATATATTTAAAACAATTGAATGTTCTCTCTATTTTCTCTTCTCCAGAACTGATCTTTTTAGCAATTACCATAGATACAGAATTAATTCTTGCCACCAAAGTGAACAGTTCAGGCAGGCAGCCCTAGGAATACTTCCAAAGGCCTTCAGTGATCTAGATTCAGAAGGACAGGATTTTGAGAATCGATTATGAATAAAGGCAGTGAAAATCTAGAGCATTTCTCCTTAAAAATGACAACGATCCCAACGGAAAGTGGATCCCACTTTCATGATTTTGTATTGCCCATTTTGCCAGATAAAATCATAACATTTGTAAAATGTCGCCTCTAGAAGGACTCTGGTTCAGTTCTGCTGGTTACATATTTAGCTGCCTGCATTATATTCCTTGTATTACCTCATCTGGAATGAACACCGAGCTACTTTCCTGCCTGTACATTTCTATGATTTATACAAATACTTCTGCACCTATATTGCGTTTTCTTTTTATCTTCCACATTTTATTGGCACCAAACTACTTGTGCATTTACAGTGCTCCCATGCGTATTACCTATTTATACCATGATTATGTCTTGAAAGCTATCTCATGCTCAGTTACTTCCCACTTTCTTTTGCTTTGAACATTAAACATTGTGTATTTTCAAATCATTTTCACATAATGCCTGATAAGTGAATTTGTTCTCTCATTCTCTCTCTGGTTATTTTTGCTGTGTCAGTAATGTTACTTTCCATTTTGCAGTTATCACAAACTGGACATGGTTATGCAACGTGGTGATATCTGTCTCTGTCCTTATCTCTCCCTATCTTTATTGCAATAAGAAAACAGAAGGTTTTATTCCTTTATTAGCTGCATTAATAATGTTAAGTTAATCTATTATTCACAGGATTATTGACGGTCTGCATGCTGCACACTGTCTTGATGTGGCACCACAGCCCACATTGCTGGTTTCCATGAGGCGTTGGCTTTATCAGAAATAAATCAGAGCAAAGATGGCGCAGTAGGGTTAGGGTGCAGTACTGCAGGCCACTTCAGCTGACTGTTATCTGCAGTTCAGCGGTTCTAATCTCACCGGCTCAAGGTTGACTCAGCCTTCCATCCTCTGAGGTGGGTTGGAAATGAGGACCCAGACTGTGGGGGCAATATGCTGACTCTGTAAACTGTTTAGAGAGGGTTGAAAGCCCTATGAAGCGGTATATAAGTCTAACTGCTATTGCTATTGCTAAATAGCCTGCTCTCTTGATTTAAAATAGGGGCGTATTGGTTTAGTGGCGCTGAGCTGTCGATCAGAAAGGTTGGCAGTTCGGTGGTTTGAATCCCTAGCGCCGCATAACGGAGTGAGCTCCCGTTACTTGTCCCAGCTTCTGCCAACCTAGCAGTTCGAAAGCACGTAAAAAATACAAGTAGAAATATAGGGATCAGTTTGGTGGGAAAGTAACCCCACAGTCTGGGTCCTCATTTCACCACCTCGGAAGGGTGGAAGGCTGAGTCAACCTTGAGCTGGTGAGATTTTGAACTGCCGAACTGCAGCTACAGTCAGCTGAAGTGGCTGCAGTACTGCACTCTAACCACTGCGCCACTCAGCGCTACCTTTACCTTTAACGATGCAGTGGGCTCAGTGCTAAGACGCTGAGCTTGTTGATCAGAAAGGTCAGCAGTTTGGCCGGTTTTGAATCCCTAGCACTGCGTAATGGAGTGAGCTCCTGTTACTTGTCCCAGCTTCTGCCAACCTTTACCTTCACCTTGATTTAAAAGCCAAAAGAAGGATTCAAGAAAACATCAAAAATTTACTCCTTGGAAATTCAATACATAATGAGCAATGAGTATCTTAACAAGCATTCAGTGTAAAGCTATGTAAGATGTCTTTGGGAGGATACATACAATTTGTATACTAACATGAACATATTTATAATCTCTCTGAATAGAAAATGCAGAGGATGGATAAAGAATGCCATAGTTCTCTAACAAAATGGGATTAGCAAAAGCAATAGGCAGTTAGACTTATATACCACTTCATAGGGCTTTCAGCCTCCTCTAAGCGGTTTACAGAGTCAGCATATCGCCCCCCACATCTGGGTCCTCATTTTACCCACCTCGGAAGGATGGAAGGCTGAGTCAACCCTGAGCCGGTGAGATTTGAACAGCCAAACTGCAGAACTGCAGTCAGGCTGAAGTAGCCTGCAGTGCTGCATTTAACCACTGCGCCACCTCAGGTGGGTGGGTGTTAATAATATACCCATTTAATGGTTGACAAACTATTAAAGGAAATTCTTCTACATATTCGGTGGTCCCCAATTTACAATCACAGCTGAACCCAAAATTTCTATTGCTAAGCGAGAGAATGGTTAAGTGAGGTTTTGCCCCATTTTACAAGCTTTCTCTGCAAAAGTTCTTAAGTGACTCACTGTAATTTAGTTAGTAACACAGTTATTAAATAATTCTGGCTTCTCCATTGACTTTGCTTGTCAGAAGGCTGGAAAAAGTGATCATATGACCCCAGGAAACTGAAAACATCATAAATATGAGCAAGTGGCCAAGTGTCTGATTTTTGATTGTGTGATCATGGGGATGCTGCAACGGTCATAAGTCACTTTTTTCAGTGCCATTATAATTTCAAATGGTCGCTAAGTGAACTGTTATAAGCCAAGGACAATCTGTACCTCTTTTTCACAAGATTTCTCCACTGAGAAAAAGTGTGCAGAGAGCATGGACGAAGAGAAGACAACATGCTAAAGTATCTCTGACTGTGTAAGTCCCATGAGCTCCTTCCCAACGTACTTGGTGCCACCATTCATGCACAGTTATGAAAATATGCCCATTTTCTTAGTATCTTATGGAAGTATTTTTTAAAATCAAGGTAATGCAACCAGTAGTGTGCATGATATTTGGACAAGTCTACTAATATGATCCGATCAGTGGTGGGTTTCAAAAATTGTGGAACCTACTCTGTGGGTGTGGCTCTCTTGTGGGAATGGCTTGCCACCCATGTCACTGAAGGGAGTGGCTTGCCGCCCATGTGACCAGATATGAAATTATGAATTAGTACTTAGGTCGGTCCAAGTAGCTATTCGAGAAACTCTGGCATTGAAGCATGGAAGTCTTAAAGCTGTCAAGTTACAAGATCCTGCCAGTGGGGGGTTTCAAAATTTTTGGAAACATCTTCTGTAGGTGTGGCCCTGCTTTCCGGTGTCCACTGGTGGAAACCTCTTCTAACCGGCTTCGGTAGATTTGGACGAACCGGTTCTACCGAATAGGTGAGAACTGGTAGGGAACCCACCTCTGGATCTGATACTCCTAATATATATTTCTATGCTTAGGGAACTTATAATGATATTCTCATTGTATGTAATAATTCAAATGCATGTACCGTATATATTGCTATAATGTAAGGTACATATGTTATATATACTCATTCAAATATACTAGTAGGTGCATATTGATATAATGTATATATCTGGGTGTATATAATAATAAGTGTATGTATATATAGAGCCGAGGTGGCGTAGTGGTTAAATGCAGCACTGCAGGCTACTTCAGCCTGACTCTGAAGCTGTTCAAATCTCACCGGCTCAGGGTTGACTCAGCCTTCCTTCCTTCTGAGGTGGGTAAAATGAGGACCCGGATTGTAGTTGGGGGCAATATGCTGACTCTGTAAACTGCTTAGAGAGGGCTGAAAGCCCTATGAAGCGGTATATAAGTCTAACTGCTATTGCTATTGCTATATCATTATAATGTAATGCATGTATTGTATATAATAGTTCAAAAGCCTGTTACCAGTTGTGGTCGTGTATAAAATTGTGCCATGCCTACATTGTCTTGGATGTGTACTAGAGGCATCCTTTTCAACCCCAGAATCTCTAGAAGGGAGCTGAAGTATAAATAGCCATGCTAAGAAACCTTACTAACAATATTTTGATAGGAAGCTGTAAAAAAGACATTAGGGGTAGAGATTTTGCAGCAAGCAATGACAGAAAAAGAGATGGCCTCAGTAGAAAGAGACAGGTAGAATGCACGCAAGCTCAAAGGCCAGCCCATATGAGAAAATATGAGCCGCCTAAGGCCATCCAGTGTGCTTATAACTCAGCAATGGCTTTACTAGCCAAATCGCTCTAGGGGGGACATTTGGCCTTTTGTAAAATGTGGTGGAAAATTCTGACCTAACAGTAAATTATTTGGATATCTAGAGGGGTTGCAACTTCAACCTTTGGCTTGGGCTATGTTTCAACAGTACCCCAACAACATGTCCACACACCTCCTGAAAAACTTCAGGCTCTAAGTAGATCCTAATCAATGAGTTACCAAGTCCCCCCACACATACACTCATGCCTCCCCAATGTAGGCTCCTATATCAAAACATTCTCGACAAGGGAGGAAAGGCTATTTAGACTTATAAACCAAACCCAGGTAATTCTCAGAGGATTCCTGCGAACAAAAATACTTTGGGGAATGGAACCTAAATCTCATTGAAATTCATGGCAGCGTTACCAACAGTGCTCCCCTTAATATTTTTGAAGAGTTCTTTGGGGAAATATAGCTATTTGAAACTAAAACTAAAGGTTTCATCATTTTATGGTATCGATATTTCTCATCAGCAGTCACTGCAGAGTGACAATAATTTATCGTTCACAGGAAAATGTGACTTTTCCCTCTGTACAAATCCCCACAGAACCAAATTTCTAAAACTGTATATTTGCAGGGTGGGTGGAACTGAGCAAAGGAAGGATTTTACTTGAATTTATGTATATATACAGTACTCTCCTTTCCGGGCATGACTTATAAATTCTCAATGGCCAACTAAGGCATAATCCTAAACATATTTGCAGATGCCACTTGTTTCAGAAGGACTTTTTTGAACGCCTGAGGTAAGCATCTTTTGGGCTCTAGGAGCACATCCATATGTATGCACTTAAACCAGAAACACATCAACCTCCATAATGGAAATTATTAGTGATTTCTGTCCTATACAACAGGGTTTTCTAACCTTGGCAACTTTAAGACTTGGGGACTTCAACTCCCCGAATTTCCCCAACCAGCATGGTTAGTTGGGGAATTCTGGGAGTTGAAGTCCACAAATCTTAAAATTGCCAAGTTTAGAGACCTCTGATTTATATGACTCCTTTTGAGTCAGCGGTGTTGCAGATGGGTTTTTTTTCCCTATAATATTTTTTAATTGGTTTCAATCAGCCCTTTATCTTTAATATTAAGAAATTTCAATGGTTATTGAGAAGTAGAATACTACAGTTGTGGGGAGACAGATGATTTGGTTTGGTTTGGTTTATTAGATTTATATGCCGCCCTTCTCCCAAGGACTCAGGGTGGTGTACAACATTAAAAGAAACGCATAATACAAAAGTTAAAAAAAATTAAATAGAATATCCCAAACAAACCCTATTAGAATTGACAATAACATTAAAAAAAATCAAATTAAAATTAACAATGATCAATAATTTATTTTGTTTTGTTCAGGCCAGGCTGGCTTGCTGGAAAAGCCAACTTTTGGGGCGCGTCGGAAGGACCGGAGGTCGGGGATTATAGGAAGCTCCAGGGGCAGCTCATTCCAGAGGGAAGGTGCTCCCACAGAGAAGGATCTCCCCCTGGGGGTCGCTAGCCGACACTGTCTGGCCGACGGCACCCTGAGGAGGCCAACTCTGTGGGATCACCTTTCAGATAAGACCTTTCAGAAATTAATGGCGGCAGCAAAAGTGTAAAGTCAAGAAGGGGAGAGAATATAGGTTTGTATTGCAAGCCACACACAAAGTTCCAAGGTTTGGATATGCTACTTTGTTCTCTGTTAAGTTAATATTTTGCTTGGGTCTGTCCCAGAGGTGGTGTTCAGCAGGTTTTGAGCAGTTCTGGAGAACCGGTAGCGGAAATTTTGAGTCGTTTGGAGAATCAGTAAAGACTGGCCCTGCTCCCATTTATTCTCTGCCTCCCGCGTGCCAGCTAATCAGGAGGAAATGGGGATCTTGCAGTAACGTTTCCCTGGAGTGGGTCGAGAATGGTGCAGTGGTGGGTTCGTATTGGTTCAGACCAGTTTGGCTGAACCAGTAATGGTTTGGCAGCCTGGTTCGCTGGAACTGGCAACAACCCAGGCCTGCCACACCCGCAAACTGGTTCTCCGGGTAGCACCGTAGGCGGCAGCATCTTGTTTTCTGCTTCTGCGCATGTGCATAACATTTTTTGTTGCATTGTGCAGTGCACATCAAGCACAGGCGTGGCACACATCAAGCACAGGTGTGGCACGCACATGAGTGAACTGGCAGTAGCGCCTGGCAGAACCCACCACTGGAATGGTGATTTTACAGTATCCTTCCCCTGCCGTGCTCACCAAGCCACGCCTACCAAGCCACAGGATGCCCACCAAGCCACACCCACAAAAGCAGTAGTAAACATTTTTGAATGCCACCACTGGTCTGTCCCCCCTTAGCGTTTGGAAGTTCTGGATTCAGAGGTACATCGTGTTATAGTCTCAAAGAGAATTTTTATCTAATGATGTATCATTGATATATGATGCCAGAGAAATTATCTAGAATGTATAAAGGAACTTGAATGTATGTTGAAAATGTGAACAGCATGAAGGGACATTTTATCATGCTTGGTGGACATTTTAAAAAGGTTAAAAAAAAACTTGGATCCAAATGCATATTTTGATATAGAGAATTTTAAAGATTAATATTTAATTGAAATCAGAACCTTTCCTTCTGTGATTAATGGATAAACAGAAAAAAGCCATGGAAATTATTTCAGTTTATGATTATAACAGAAAATTACTGTATGAACAGAGATGGAAAGATCCAACACAAGCCACTATATAGGAATGGTTGGTGAAGTTTACAGATTTGGATAAAACGGATGATTTAACTTCTCTGATTAGACAAAGGACATTATCTATATTTATTGCAAACTGGGAGCCTCTTGTAGACTTTTTGAGTAAAAATGAAAAAAGAAGTGAACTTTGGATTTATGGTTTTGGTGATTAGGCAATATAGCTTATAGAAAGAAAAGTAAAAATGATGTAATTAGAGAAAGATCAATATATATTTGTACTTATAAACGGCTGTTAATACTATTGAAAGCAATTAAAAGCTACTGAAAGAAATTTGTCTGTTCCTTGGAGGAAATTGACCACATGGAATAACAGGTACATGAATTTAGATTAAGTATGGCCAAAGAACTGTAAAAAATATCAAAAATGTGATGTGGTTTTAATGGCATCTTGTTAGGGTTGGAAGTTTAAATAATATGCATCAGGCTGTTGTTTTTCTCTATTCAACTTGCATTTTTCTCTTAAAGCTGTAAAATAGGAAGCCTTTTCTGAAAAAAGAGGAAGTCACATTTGTTGGCTTCTCAAATGAATGACAAGGCATAGCCTGAAAATGCTTTAGTATTTAATCCAAGCACAGAGGAATATTTATATTGCAGTAGCATTCAGATATAGAGCTGACGTAGAAAAATGGTTGTGATCATTTCAGGGGTGGATTTCTCGCACCGTTCCAACCGGTTCGGTTGGAACGGGGCCGGCTGCATCCTCGTGCATGCGCGCAGAACACGCATGCGTACTAGCATCTGTGCGATGCTCCAGCTGCTCCTGGAGGATCGCACAGGCGCTGTATGCGTCCTGCGCATGTGTGAAAGCACAGAACTCGTCAAAACCGGGTAAGGAACGCGGGCGGGCGGGTGGGTCCTTCGCCGTTCCCGGAAGTTACTTACTTCCGGGTTCGCTGACCAACCGGTTCACGGGGACCACCGCGAACCGGTTGAAACCCACCCTGGATCATTTGTACCTGTTTAGAAAATAGGCATCAAAAAACAAAAGATTAGTCAGGCCATAGATCCTCAAAACTTACACACTTTCAAGCAGCTTCATAAAACCTATGAAGGTTTATTTTATTTATTTTTAAGGGATGGAAGGATATTGTAAGATACGATACGATTTTCTGAGGCATAAGGGAAGTGTGCGCTTTTTTTTTCTTTGAAAGATCACTGCCAGATACCAGATACATTATCCATCTGTCCATTTTCATTTTTATTGTTTTCCCATTAACTTTATCCATCCATCTGTTCATCTGTGTAAACCCATTTTTTTTTTTTAAATTTTAAATTTTTATTTATGGACTGACCTTAATAAACTCTCCTCAAGTACCCCGTGTTTATCACTGTCATGGATGAAAACATTATTAATGGCAGCGAATTGAAGAGGCAAGATGACGACCCTTTAAATTCCTTTTCAGCTGACTGGACTGGAGCAACTCAGCTGGCTGGAGGGGTGTCCGATCGATAAGGTCATAGATCAGTCACTGTTCCCAGGGATTCTACCATCCTCATCATTGCTAGTTAACAATGCCTGCAGGTGGACGCCTGCGCTTTCTACATTTATGAATTGCCTGGCTTCATACAGAACACTGCAGGATTTTGAAATTACACACACACACACACACACACACACACACACACACACAGACGGGAGGGGAGGGAGGATCAGGAATATATAAAAAAACAAATATATAAAGGAAGTGAGATTGCAAGAAATGCCCTTATAGTTTATAGTTTAGTTTATAGTTTTATTGATTTGTATGCCGCCCACTCCCGAAGGACTCCGGGCGGCTTACAATAAAACAAGGGAGGGGGAATAATACACAAACAACATTAAAATATACAACAGTCACAATCTCCGGGGGGCTGGATATATCGAGAGCCCCCGGCCTGCTGGAGCAGCCAGGACTTAACGGCTTTGCGGAAGGCCGGGAGGGTAGTAAGGGTCCGGATCTCCACAGGGAGCTCGTTCCAGAGGGCTGGTGCTGCAACAGAGAAGGCTCTCCCCCGGGGAGTCGCCAGCCGACATTGGCTGGCAGATGGAATCCGGAGGAGACCTAACCTGTGTGATCGAATCGGTCTATGGGAGGTGATCGGCAGGAGGCGGTCTCTCAGGTACCCAGGTCCGATGCCATGAAGGGCTTTATAGGTAACGACCAGCGCCTTGAAGCGGATCTGGAGACTAATGGGTAACCAGTGCAGCTCACGGAGGATAGGTGTAACATGGGTGTACCTGGGTGCACCCACAATCGCTCACACGGCTGCGTTCTGGACCAGCTGGAGTCTTTCCCTAACTCAATACTTTTCAAAGTGATGTTGGATTACGACCCTCTTTAGCCCCAGGCAATAGAACTTTTGGGCTGTGTTGGTTTCACGGTGATGGGTAATTTTAGTCCAAAATATTTTCTTGTTTTGTGTGTTTATAGTCCATATTCTGGTTCACAATGCCATTAAAATCTCCATCATACAAATATCAACATTGTCTATGTCCAAAATTCTTTTATGAGTTTTTTTTTATAAAATTCGTCTTGTTTTTCATTGGGGGCATAGATTCCAATTAGAAGTGTTTTTTTCCATAATTTCCACCATCAAAATTCTTTCCTCTTCATCTGCATAAATTAGTTTTGCTGGGATATTGTCTTTAATATAGAAGATCACTCCTCTTTTCTTGCAGTTCGCCAGTGTTGAAAACATTTTCCCAAGCTTTGGTTGAGTTAGTAGATGTTCATATCCCTTTTGGATATGTACTTCTTGTAGGCAAATTATGTCAAGTTTTAACTCCTCTAATTGATGAAATGTTTTCTTTCTTTTAGTTGCTGAATTAAGTCCATTGATATTATAGCAATAGCAATAGCAGTTAGACTTATACCGCTTCATAGGGCTTTCAGCCCTCTCTAAGCGGTTTACAGACTCAGCATATCGCCCCCACAGTCTGGGTTCTCATTTCACCCACCTCGGAAGGATGGAAGGCTGAGTCAACCTTGAGCCGGTGAGATTTGAACCGCTGAACTGCAGATAACAGTCGGCTGAAGTGGCCTGCAGTACTGCACCCTAACCACTGCGCCACCTCGGGTCATTATTGTAATCATTTTTCTTTCCTCCATGTTTATACTTTATATACAGGATTTATAGCTCTAGTAGATCTGGGTTCTCGTTTTTCTCTGTAGCTTACACTCCCCACCGCATCTTCTTCTTTTCTCCAACACAGAGTCATCTCTTCCCAGTTTTCTCAGCCATTTCTCTAAAATATTCTGCATAGAAAGCTTCTGCCTTATCAATTGTATCTATCCTGTGCCTTTGTCCTTGCCACGTATATAGTAGACCTTCCGGTATGAGCCATCTGTAATTAAAAATATTTTCTTAATGTTTAGATTGTTCTTGACCTAGAAGCCTCATTACGAGGTAAGAGCCGAGGTGGCGCAGTGGTTAGGGTGCAGTTCTGCAGGCAGGCCACTTCAGCTGACTGTTATCTGCAGTTCGGCGGTTCAAATCTCACCGGCTCAAGGTTGACTCAGCCTTCCATCCTTCCGAGGTGGGTGAAATGAGGACCCAGACTGTGGGGGCAATATGCTGACTCTGTAAACCGTTTAGAGAGGGCTGAAAGCCCTATGAAGCGGTATATAAGTCGAACTGCTATTGCTATTACTCCCAAGCAGTAGAGTTTATTTATTGGATTTTTATCTCACCTTTATTCCTTTATAAACAACTCAAGATAGTAAACGCACTTCTTTCTTCTCCTATTTTCCCCACAAAGGACAGTCTTGTGAGTTGGATTGGACTGAGAGAGAGTGACTGGTCTTGTTTGGTCTAGCTTTGAGGTGATAGATGATTGGGGTGTGGTATATATCTTAAAGAATGCTGTGATGGAATGATACATACCAGAGTTCATAGAATGATACAACTTGAGACTCAGTCATAATTATAATTTCAAAAGAAAGAAAAATGTATTCGCAATTCGCAATTTAATGAGCTTATATGCCGCCCAATCCCGGAGGACTCCGTGTGGCTTACAAATACGAAATAAAAAAAATAACACATAGGGGAAAGAGACAAAAACAGTTTAAAAACACAACATACATTTGGCTTAGCTGGGGGTTGGAACCTGATTTAAAAATCAGCAACCCCAGGCCTGTCGGAACAGCCAGGTTTTGGTGGCTTTTTGGAAGGCCACGAGAGTGGGAGGGGTCCGGATGTCTGCTGGTAGCTCGTTCCACAGAGCCGGAGCAGCTACAGAAAAGGGTCTCCCCCGAGTGGTTGCCAGCCGGCATTGTCTGGTCGACGGCACCCGGAGGAGGCCTAGCCTGTGGGTTCTTATCGGATGTTGGGAGGTATGTAGCAGGAAACGGTCTCTCAGATATCCAGGTCCAATGCCATGTAGGGCTTTAAAGGTAATCACCAGCACTTTGTAGCGCGTCCGGAGACCAATAGGGAGCCAGTGCAGCTCGCGGAGGATAGGTGTAACATGGGTGTACCGAGGTACACCCGATATCGCTCGCACGGCTGCATTGAGATCAAAACAGTACAAAAGAATATTAGTGGCATCTTTTAAATCCAGCTAAAATTACATTCTTTACAAAATTAGGGTATACTGGCAAACAATTTTTCCCATTTGAGTCCAGGTTTTTCTAGATTAAAAAAAAAGACAAAAAGATCATAGGCATAATTCAGATGCATTTCCAAACATGGAGCAAAATGCAGAAGAAAATAGAAATGAAGATTCGTGAAGAGATGGCTGGAAAGGAAGACATGTGCTCCTTTAGGCCAGAGGTGGAGAACTATGGCCCTGGCTGTGGGAGTTGGAATCCACAGGTCATTAAGGTATTGTATTGTATTGTATTGTATTGTATTGTATTGTATTGTATTGTTGTATTGTATTGTATTATTTGTATGCCCCCTTCTCCGGGAGGACTCAGGGCAGCGAACAATTCAAGGGGGAAAAAAGGGGAACATAAAAGACAAAATACAAATAATAAAAGTAGACAACAGTCGCACAGCCATACATGTCGAGAGGGGAGGGAACTCATCACCCCCAGGGCTGCCGGCAAAGCCAGGTTTTGACGGCTTTTCGGAAGGCCTGGAGAGAGGTGAGGGTCCGAATCCCTGCGGGGAGTTCATTCCAGAGGGCCGGAGCTGCCACAGAGAAGGCCCTCCCCCGGGTATTAGCCAGGTGGCATTGGCTGGTAGATGGCACCCGGAGGAGGCCAACCCTGTGAGATCTAATGGGTCTGTGGGAGGTAATTGGCAGCAGGCGGTCTCTCAAGTACCCAGATTATAGTTCCACACCTATGACCAAAGGTCGCTAAACTTGGCAATTTTAAGATTAATGGATTTGGCTGGCTGAGGAATTCTGGGAATTGAAGATCACAAGTCTTAAAGTTGCCAAGTTTGGAGACCCCTTCTTTAAGCTAACCTACCATCTCGTTCCCCATCCCATGTGTCTCTTCACAGCAAATGGGCATATATCTATATAAATGTGGAATTTAGTGGCAGTGGGGTGAAACTCTGGCACAGTACGAAATAATAATCTTTCAAAGGTTTTTTTTTTAAAGTCTGTGATTATCTTCTTTGTTCATGTTTCTACCTGAGCATAGAAGTTGTGGAATATGGCTTCAATTTATAATACTTTCTTCAATGGGACTTTCTTATTTGTAAAACAGTACGAGATATATTGATACAATAAATAAAGATTACATTCATTTATTAAAATGTTATGCATTGGCAATACATACGCTTCTCAGGCAGACATCTTTCTTATTAACTTGATGATAAAAATGTTTGTGTTTATGTGTGTGTCGTGTATGTGTGTGTTTGTGCACAGCAAAATCACACTTTCTGTTATTATAGCCTGCCTCAATGAAAGTTTTAACTTCCTATGGAGTTAATTTGGTCTACCTAGTAGGATAGGGGAGATTAAAATGTGTGTGTAAAAATGTGTATATGTGTGTTATGTATGTATGTATGTTTGTGCACAGCACAATCACACTTTCTGTTATTATAGCCTGCCTCAATAAAACAAGTTTTAACTTTCCTATGGAGTTAATTTGGACTACCTAGTAGGGTAGAAGAGATAAAAAATATATGCATATTCAGCTGATCTCAAAATACCAAAGATGAAGAGATAACCGAAAACTGAATTTCCACTTTCAGCATTGAAAGAAACACTTGAAGAAGATTTAAGAGTGCACTGCTCAAGTATGAGCATCTATATTCCAGCCTTCAATTCTAATTAGCATTATAATTATTGAACCAATCTTGGTGGTAACTATATCTTTAACAGCAGTTGGATCTAGAACATATAGCAGGGTGTTATCGCATTACATTTATATTATATATTTATAGTTATAGTTATCATAGTTATTATAATTCACAAGGTATTTGGTTTCTTCTATGAACAGCACCATCATAGTTAGTGTCTCTTCCTCCTTTTAGTTTATGATGAAGCATGAGAAACAGTGAGTGGTGGGTTTCAAAAATTGTTGGAACCTACTCTGTGGGTGTGGCCTCCTTTGTGAGAGTGGCTTGCCACCCATGTGACCAGATGGGAGTGGCTTGCTGCCCATGTGACCGGATATGAAATTATGAATTAGTACTTAGGTCAGTCCAAGTAGCTATTCAGAAGTTAGTGGTTAGAAGCAATTGTAAAGCAAGATATGGAATTAAAACCAGAAATATTTTGTTGGCTAGATGAAAGGGAGTATAATATATATTTAACTTTACACATGTTAGCAGCTGCTGAAATTGTGTTTGCACAACAGTGGAAAACAGAGATATCTAAATGAATAAATATTACAGTGTGCAGGAATAAATAAATTGACAATTAAAATCAAGAAGGCTTTGAATACTTTTTCACGTGGGATTGGTTTTAGCAATTGCCAACTAACGGAAACAGAAATTAGAAATCCAAAAGTATGAAAGAAAACACCAATTATGTACGGAAAGGTCCCTAAAATGTATAAGGAATATTACTAGATCATTATTAATGTTTAGATAACTGTGGGACATTACATACCCACCAGTGGTTGGTTTCAAAAAATTTGGAACCTCTTCTGTAGGTGTGGCCTGCTTTCCGGGTCCAATGGTGGAACCTCTTCTAACCGGTTCGGTAGATTTGACGAACCGGTTCTACCGAATAGGTGCGAACTGGTAGGAACCCACCTCTGGAAACAGTGCCTACTAGGCATAATTGTACTACTTTTCTGTTATGCATGATAATAAGTTCTCATCCAGCAAGTAAAGTAGAATTTCTGTACTTTGAATCAGGATTTACTAATGTTATACCCATTGTTCAACTCCACCTCCTAAATGAAGAATAGGCCACAAAACCATTAGGTCACAAAAAAGGCTGTCTGTGTTTCTACTTAATGGTCATCCAAATTTTGCAGTCTGAATATGGTAGGACCAGTAGAAACTGGTGCAAAGCTGTCAATATGACTTACAAGTAGTTGCTGTTAAGTATCAATAAATCTCCTAAAAGGCCAGCAACAGCCTATGCTGCGCCCTAATTGGCTGGGACGCAGCATAGCCTGTTGCTAGCCAGCCAACCCATTCTGATTGGCCGAGGTACTGCGTCAGCAGTTGCTGGACGGTACCCGGCCTCTCATTGGTTCCCCGCTATACAAATCTCATATAAATACCTTGGTGCGGATTTCGCCTCTTTGAATCGCTGTCATCTGTTCCGTTGTATAATAAACCTTGCTGTTTTGAAAGTCCTGGCTCTCGCGTCTTCTGTCCAACCCTCGATCTTCAAAAGTTGCCAATTTATAAGCACTTGTTTAGTGACACTTTGAAAAGTTACAATGCCACTGAAAAAGGGACTTGTGACCAGTTTTCATACTTAAGACTGTTGCAGCATTCCATGATCATAATGCCAAAACAGTGGTGGGTTTCAAAAATTGTTTGAACCTGCTCTGTGGGTGTGGCCTCCTTTGTGGGAGTGGCTTGCCCATGTGACCGGATATGAAGATGCCGACGACACTTGTCAGAACCACCTTAAATTACCTCACACACAGCACTGGCATGCATAAGAATATGATGTAAACTTCTTTTTTAAAAGGCATCTTTGGTTTGCACTAAAACAACTTCAACACATGAAATGTTCTGATTGCACCACAAACGCAGTAGTCATCCTTACCTTTCACAGAGGCACTGAGTTTTATAAATATTAGCATGATAGTGTGGAATATTCATATCCAAGGACCAGTGGTGGGTTTCAAAAATTTTTGGAACCTCTTATGTAGGTGTGGCCTGCTTTCCGGGTCCACTGGTGGAACCTCTTCTAACCGGTTCAGTAGATTTGACGAACCGGTTCTACCGAATAGGTGCGAACTGGTAGGAACCCACCTCTGGACCAAAATTTGGGTGCTGGGCAACTGGCATGTATTTATAAAAGTTGCACTGTCCTGGGATCATGTGATCATTATTTGTAACCTTCCCAACCAGTTTCTGACAAGCAGTCAATGGAGGAAGCCAGATTTGCTGAATGACCTTATGATTCACTTAACAACTGCAGTGATTTGCTTAACGACTGTGGCAAAAAAGTCATAAAGTGGGACACAACTCATTTAACAATGCCCTGCTTTGGGCTCAGTTGTTGAGGACTAGTTACGCTAGATCTCTGAGACTCCTGGAGCACACCTGGCCATTTGCCTGAAACACATTCTGATTTGTTCAGCTAGTCTTCTGACTGTATCGCAATTCATTTACGAATATGACTGTGGAAGAATGTCATATTCTGCCACATCCATGAAACAGGCACTTCAAAACAGCCCCATTTCGAATTGGAACAAAATAAATGTTGTATTTGTGCAGGTTGTGATTGGATTAGGCTTCTGCTGCTCTTCCCGCCACCTTGAACATGGATAAATAAATATAATAATAGCACTACTTCTTATTTATAGCAGCAATAGCAATAGCAGTTAGACTTATATACCGCTTCATAGGGCTTTCAGCCCTCTCTAAGCGGTTTACAGAGTCAGCATATCGCCCCCACAGTCTGGGTCCTCATTTCACCCACCTCGGAAGGATGGAAGGCTGAGTCAACCTTGAGCCGGTGAGATTTGAACCGCCGAACTGCAGATAACAGTCAGCTGAAGTGGCCTGCAGTTACTGCACCCTAACCACTGCGCCACCTCGGCTCAGCAAACACATAAATAGGCTAACCAAATATATAGTATCTACATAGATACATACAATATATTTAGAAGTTGAAATTCACATTAATTTCAAAATCATATATTTAATGGAGGAAATTGAGGTCAGATTTATGGAAAATAATGGTTTAAAAGCGGCTATAAATGCTTCATGAGTTCAGCAGGTCGACAGAAGAGAGTTTGCTGCGTAGACAAAAAGGGATTTTTTAAAAAAATTCAGACAGCTTAAAGTAGCTTTGACAAACATTTGACAAACATTTACCTTGTGTTTTATCTTTGATAGCAATAGCAATAGCAGTAGACTTATATACCGCTTCATAGGGCTTTCAGCCCTCTAAGCGGTTTACAGAGAGTCAGCATATTGCCCCCAACAATCTGGGTCCTCATTTTACCCACCTCGGAAGGATGGAAGGCTGAGTCAACCCTGAGCCGGTGAGATTTGAATGTTACAGCCATGTCTGTTTTCTGTTAGTGACACTGTTTGTTCAGGATGTGGGTCTGCATGTTTAAGCCTTGTATTCATAGTGACATTGAAACCAAAGATGGAAAATCATGACAATGCTGAACTTTATGGCATGCATCTTAATACTCGCAAAGCCACGTAAAAAGAAAAAAAACGTGCCATGGAAATGTTTAATCTAATATCTACCATTCTGACAGTGAAATAAGCAACAGACATTCATACAATGGTTTGCAACCCTTTCCCTTCATCCAGTCACTTTCCTGAGCCATGGTTATCTGCAGGAGAGGGCCATAAAACAAAGTTGTAGAAGGATGTGTCAAACGTCGGGCTTCCCTAAATTACAGTCAAAGGCACAGATTAATACATTTAATACATTCCAGTCATGAGTGAAGTACTTATAGCAGCGCAACGTGCTCCTTCAGTGACATCATTCATAGGAATGAACAACAGCTAACAGTGACAAGCTGGAAAAATGCCCCCACTTTTCAAACTGTACAAATGGCATTTGGACACAGTAACTCAAAACTGGACACTTCATTTCAAGTTTAAAGCTTGTGGCCCAGTCAAAAGCTATTACTCCATCTTCTTTATTTGTAGTTCATGCTTTTGTGCTCTTTAAGAATCAAATAAATACTGGTGTAATGGTTAACAACTGCCACTTCAACGAAAAATACTGTTAAATTCACCAGTAAATCTTCTTTCTACATGCTCAGATTTATGACCGAAGAAGTGGAGCCATTCCTATTACGATGTCTGGATAAGGTTTCCTTTCCTTAATACAGAGGGAGGCACACTTTAGAGATAAAGGTTTAAGCCTGATCTACTTCCTCTTTGTTTCTTTATAATATGTCTCTTTTTTCTCTCGAGAACTGTGAAGTAAACAGTCGATACCTGGAAGCTAAGGGATAGAGAGCTGATCCACTCGGCCTCAAGATTTAGTCCAAAGTGCATAATCTCATTGAGACACCATTGTCTTTTCGGGTGTGCGTATGTGTGCGTGTGTGTGTGATTATCAAAAGAGCATATTATTATACTGAATACAAAGCTTTGAACGCTTCCATTTATTTTAATGACACCTGGAAGACTGCATATAGGCTTGAGTGGGAGCAGAAGGGAGAGAATCTATATATAGACATGGCTACTTTATTGATTGCTTTCGACTTCAAGTCTTTGATAGCCCTCTTTTTTTCCCATTAGAAAGGTGCAGTGAAACTCCATGAAAGATGAAAGCCATGCGCAGAATAACCTATATTTGAACATCGCCTTGCATGCATCCCTGCTGTTAAAAATCTTAAAACACTTGTGAGCTAAGAAGGGGAGTGATTGCTTACAGGAAAGAGCCTGTGGATAGCATTTATTGCCATGGAGAAAGAGGTAAGTAACTCTAGAGTTAGTCCTACCACATGACTACTAGTTTCTTTCACTTGCCCACATTCCTCTAGCTGTTTGAAATGCCCTTATTTGCTAGGGGAATTTGGATGGGCTCCAATCTTGTGTAAATTGTTGGTTCAGTTGAGATGATTTGAGATTTAAATGCAAAGAGAGGCAGGCTTTGGAAGTGGGAGAAAGGGAAAAAGAAATGTCAAATTAGAACAAACGCCAAGGGAAGACTAGCTCCCGATGAAAACACTGTAGTCTTCTAAGGGTTCAGCCCGTGAATGGCTATCTTCCATTTCTCCTCTTCCCTTGTAGGGCTCTCAGAGAATACACTTAGTTATAACATATCTGATTAAAGTTAGTTTAGGACTAGGTTTAGTTAGCCACATTCTTTGGCTTTAGTAGGCCCATAGGTTAGTAATTCTCCCCATTACAGTCCATCATATCAACTATAAGGTAAAGATAAGGTTCCTGACTCTAGGGCGGTACTCATCTCCATTTCAAAGCTGAAGAGCCCGCGCTATCCATTGATAGCAATAGTAATAGCAATAGTAGTTAGACTTATATACCGCTTCATAGGGCTTTCAGCTCTCTCTAAGCGGTTTACAGAGTCAGCATATTGCCCCCACAATCTGGGTCCTCATTTTACCCACCTCGGAAGGATGAAAGGCTGAGTCAACCCTGAGCCGGTGAGATTTGAACCGCCAAACTGCAGATAACAGTCAGCTGAAGTGGCCTGCAGTACTGCACTCTACCCACTGCGCCACCTTGGCATATCTGATGTCTCTGTGGTCATGTGGCCAGCATGACTAAACGCCAAAGACGCATGGAACACTGTTACCTTCCCACCAAAGGTGGTCCCTATTTTTCTACTTGCATTTTTACATGCTTTCGAACTGCTAGGTAGGCAGCAGCTGGGACAAGTAATGGGAGCTCACTCCGTTACGTGGCGCTAGGGATTCAAACTGCTGAACTGCCAACCCTTCTGACCACTGCCAACCCTTCTGACGCATCTTAGCCACTGAGCCACCGCGTCCCTATATCAACTATGCTAACTGCTTATTATCAAATTACCACTAATCGGGTTTTTTTTAAAAAATCAGAGGCGGTTTGTGAAAGACCATTGCTGCGACATTTATTTGATTGAGTAGGTTAATAAGAATTTAAGGTCACCAACCAAATTAAAACCCAAAGCATAATGCTAAAAAGTTAATCATGTTAATAAAATGACGGTACTTGTATACTCAACGAATAAAAACCTGGTAAAGGGACATGTCTTTACAAATGTTCTAAATTCTTTGACAGCAGAGGCCAAATAGCTGCCTGCAAAATGTATTCCTTAGTTGAGGAACAATACAGTGGAAGGATCTCTTCTATGTTCCAGAAATTATGTCCTGCAGCCGCAGAAACATCTCCAAAAGAACCTTTCCTGTAGATCTTATCAGCTAGAGACATTCAGAAGGGAGGCAGTCCTGCAGCTAATCAAGCCTTTTAATGTTTGAAGGTCAGTGCTCTGCCTTTAAATTGGACTGTAAGAACTTGGCAACCAATATACAACTTTAGGTACAGGGATCCTGTGATCTCTGTGCCTTCTACTGGTATTCATTCTAGTTGCTGCATTTAGCATGAGCTAAACGTTTGCACACTTTTAAAAATTAACCCTACATAAAGCATATTGAAATAAACAAAAAAGATATAACCAAGAGAGAACACTCTCTCCCCAGAGGTGGGGCAGTAAGCCCCACTGTCTCGCCTTCTCTAAAGGCATAAAACATGGCCTTGCACCTTTGCTTGGGGCATGCTGATGAGTTCACAGCTTTCGGCCTGATTAGTGACCTAAGTGCCTTCCACCCACCTCTTAATCAATTTTTAACATTCAATGCCTCTTCTAAATTTTACACGTTGTTTTTGTGCTTTTAATGTTTTATTGTACATTGCCTAGAGTTCTCTATGGACAGTTCTTAAATATGATCAATAAAATAAATTACACACACAGATACACACACACATGTATATATATACAATATATATGTGTGTGTATATATGTATGTGTGTGTGTGTGTATGTATGTATGTATGTATGTATGTATGTATATGTATTGTATATGTATAATGTATATGTATATGTATATGTATTTATATGTATATGTATATGTATATGTATATGTATATGTATATATGTATGGGTATAGGTATAAATTGCTCCTGGAAGCACGAAGCCGAGCAAACAAGCCTGAAGATGACGAATGAGACTTCGTCGAAACGTCACCAAGACACTTCCAATTTTACGTGGGAGAAACCCGAATAACCAAAGACCTACATAGGTATAGATATATATAGGTATATAGAGATAGATAGATAGATAGATAGATAGATAGATAGATATAGATAGATAGATAGATAGATAGATAGATATATAGAGATAGAGATAGAGATAGAGATAGAGATATAGAGAGATAGAGAGATAGAGAGATAGAGAGATAGAGAGATAGAGAGATAGAGAGATAGATAGATAGATAGATGATAGATAGATAGATAGATATAGATAGATAGATAGATAGATAGATAGATAGATAGATGATGATGATGTGATGAGATGATGATGGATGATGGTGATGGATGGATGGATGGATGGATGGATAGATGATAGGTGGATGGATGGATGGATGGATAGATGGATAGATAGATAGATAGATATGGATGGATGGATGGATGGATGGATGGATGGATGGATAGATAGATAGATAGATATGGATGGATGGATGGATGGATAGATAGATAGATATAGATAGATAGATAGATAGATAGATAGATAGATAGATAGATAGATGATAGATGATGGATGGATGGATGGATGGATAGATAGATAGATAGATAGATATAGATAGATAGACAGACAGACAAATAGATAGATGGATGGATGGATGGATGGATGGATAGAGATAGAGATAGAGATAGAGATAGAGATAGAGATAGAGATAGAGATAGAGATAGAGATAGAGAGATGAGATAGAGATAGAGAGATAGAAGAGATATAGATGATAGATAGATAGATAGATAGATAGATAGATAGATAGATAGATAGATATAGATAGACAGATAGATAGATAGATTTGTATTAAAATTCATATCCTGGTATTGTCATTTGTTTATTGGTGTACACCAACAACAAGTTTAAAAACTTGAAATACATCAACCTGAATCCAACAAACCGATGACTTACTCACATGTTTTGATTGTTATTGAATTTGGTCTAATAGGTCTCTTGCTCAGCTAAGGACTAGGAATATGGTGGTATTAATAATTTTAAAACATTCACTCATCATAAATAAAGAAGACCCTTGAGTAGCTTTCATGTACTTGGAGTTAATCAAAGATGTGGCATTGTGAATGATCTGATCGATACTCAAGTACAAAAAAAACCCTTTAACTAAAGAACAGTTGGGAATAAAAACTTAGTCTGAAATTCATGATGTTAATTCATTGATTATAGAACAAGGAGGTGGAAAGAGCAGCAAAGCATTACAACATGATGTAATATTTTGTTGAGATTGCTGTCTTCTCTTTTCTTAAATTTGCACTTGTTCACTCAATAGTCTCCTCACTTTCAAATTATTTCTGCTTTTATAACCTGGGGTCTTTCAAGTCCTTATAGTCAAAACATTTTTAAAAATAATTTGAAATATAAGGGACAGCCACTTTAAAATGTTACTATGATCATATGATGATTTTTTAAAAAAAACCTGATTTGTTGTTATTGGCAACATTTAAGGTTACTTATCCAGCACAGAAAAAAAGCCCATTATTCTGTAGTTGGTTTATTTGTCTATTTTCCCTGTTATTGTTTGATTAATTAGCAGCTGTTCTCTAAGCTCTACGGATAAGATGTTTCATCTGCTACTTGTAAATTTGAAATGCTAAGGATTGCAGACTCTTGCATGTTCAATATACTGGACCTCCTAAGTTCTGTACCTCAAGATGGTTCTGCTCCACAAAGCAGCAAGCCATTTTAAATCTCATTGAACAAACTGTACAGATGTTGTAAAATACCTGCAGATCAGTGGTGGGTTTCAAAAATTTTTGGAACCTCTTCTGTAGGTGTGGCCTGCTTTCCGGGTCCACTGGTGGAACATCTTCTAAACGGTTCGGTAGATTTGACGAACCGGTTCTACTGAACTGGTGCGAACTGGTAAGAACCCATCTCTGCTGCAGATGTACTTGCAAAAACTGATTTACACCAGGGTGGGAGGAGGGATCTTTCAGCTTTAGCTGATTCATATAATATTAGAAGGACAACACAATACCCAAGCGTTGGAGAGATTTATAGGCCTCTTTCTCTCTGATGTTAAAGGTATTAACTACATGTCTCCTGCTGCTTCTGGAAAGCATGTTGTTGAGTAGAACTGACTCAATACATTGTTTACATCTTTCCCAGCAGCTTTGCACAAGGATTTGTGTATTTTTAAAGTTTTTATGCCAAACATGACAGGCAATTGTTCATTTATCGAACGATAAACTGGAAGTGATTATGTAGAGTTTTGGAGGAAAAAAAAGGGAGCGGAATAGTCAGCCAAATTAAACCAATGCATTTTTGTAACGTAACTTTTTAAAAATGTAAGCAATGAATCCACACTAGAGATTTAAGATTTAAGATTTAGTTTATTTGTATGCCGCCCTTCTCCAGGAGGGACTCAGGGCGGCGAACAACTCAAGGGGGGAAAAAGGGGAACATAAAACACAATACACCTAATTAAAATAAACAAGAATCATACAACCATACAAGTCGAGAGGGGAGGGGAACTCATCAACCCCAGGCCTGCCGGCACAGCCAGATTTTGACGGCTTTCCGGAAGGCCTGGAGAGAGGTGAGGGTCCGAATCTCAGCAGGGAGTTCGTTCCAAAGGGCCGGAGCTGCCACAGAGAAGGCCCTCCCCCGGGTAGTAGCCAGGTGGCATTGACTGGTGGATGGAACCTGGAGGAGGCCAACCCTGTGTGAGCTAATGGGTCTTTGGGAGGTAATTGGCAGCAGGTGGTGTCTCAAGTACCCAGGTCCAATACCATGAAGGGCTTTATAAGTGACGACTAGCACCTTGAAGCGTATCCGGAGACCGATCGGTAGCCAGTGCAGCTCGCAGAGGATAGGTGTAACGTGGGTGTACCGAGGTGCACCCACAATCGCTCGCGCGGCTGCATTCTGGACGAGTTGGAGTCTCTGAATACTCTTCAAGGGCTGCCCCATGTAGAGCGCATTGCAGTAGAGATTCAGATGAAGTGCCTTAATTCAAAATTATGCATTTCAGATTTTTGATAGTTGAATATTGAGCTAATCCTTCATAGTCCCAATTAATCTAACACACGAAAATCATAAAAGGACTTTATATATTATGCTCAACGAATGCTTTTGTAAAAGTCATTGTGACACCACTGTTCTTTTAGATTTCCCCCTGGTTGTTAAAATATGCAAATTAGGCTAAAATCTATTATGTAAAACTCTAAAAATAACTAGTTTTGAATTATGATATGTCCAGAGATGTGATTTAAAGCCTTCAGCATCATCAGTGTAGTTTCAGGCCAAGCAAAGAATATAAACTGTTGTAAGTATGCTAGTTTAATGTCATATAGCAACTTTCCATATTGCTGGAAATATTACCATACACAAAGATGAGAGACAATTTGGTCACCAGGAGATCATCAGTTCTAGTCCTGCCTTAGGCATGAAAGCTAGGTAACTTTGTACTCCTCTTTCTCAGCCCAACTCCCTTCAAGGGTTCTTATTATGAGCTAACTTGGAGGAGGAAAAAAATATTTTGAGTTATTGATAATAATTTAAAAAATCTGGACTACAAATACAGGTAGTCCTTGATTTGGAACAGTTCATTTAGTGACTGTCCAAAGTTACAACAGCACTGAAAAAAGTGATTTATTTTTTTAATTTTTTAATTTATTTATTTTCAAAACAAACATACAACTCCTCCTTCTTTACATATTGTAGAAAGTGTATCAGCTTGTTACAAAAGGCTTTTGTGCATCTCTTCCACCGTCATCAAATATAATTGAGTAATGAGTAATTTATTTATATGCCGCCCTTTTCCCTGGGGGGACTCAGGGCGGCTTACAACTCGAAAGGGAGGGAAAACAAACAGATTAACACATAAGACAGTACATCATTAAAAGCGCAACATTCATACTATTCGGGCGGGTTACAGTCTTTAACCCAGGCCTGACGGGATAGCCAGATTTTAAGGGCTGTGCGGAAGGTCTGGAGGGTGGTGAGGGTACGAATCTCCACGGGGAGATCGTTCCATAGGGTCGGAGCTGCCACCGAGAAGGCTCTCCTCCGCGTGGTTGCCAGTCGACATTGACCGGCAGATGGAACTCGGAGGAGGCCTAATCTATGGGATCTAATTGGTCGAGTGGAGGTGATTGGCAGTAGGCGGTCTCTCAAGTACCCAGATCCACTACCATGAAGGGCTTTGTGGGTGACAAGTAGCACCTTGAAGCGTATCCGGAGATCAACAGGTAGCCAGTGCAGCTCGCGGAGGATAGGTGTTATGTGGGTGAAGCGAGGTGCACCCACAATCGCTCGCGCGGCCGCATTCTGAACTAGCTGAAGTCGCCGAATACTCCTCAAGGGCAGCCCCATGTAGAGCACATTGCAGTACTCCAGCCTAGAGGTCACAAGGGCACGAGTGACTGTTGTGAGAGCCTCCCGGTTCAGGTAGGGGCGCAACTGGTGCACCAGGCGAACCTGGGCAAATGCCCCCCTGGTCACAGCTGACAAATGGTGTTCAAAAGTCAGCTGTGGGTCCAGGAGGACTCCCAAGTTGCGGACCCTGTCTGAGGGGCATAGTGTTTGACCCCCCAGCCTGAGAGATGGAATACTTGCCAAATTAGTGGGAGGGAAACACAACAGCCACTCGGTCTTATCTGGGTTGAGCACAAGCTTGTTAGCCCTCATCCAGTCCCAGTTCAAATATCTTAATTCAAATATTTAGTATATTAACATCATCATACCTCCACTTTTATTTGACTATAGTTATTTAAACATCCTCCATCCTTAAGTATACCAAGATTCAATACATAACCAAATGCTGGCATTTCATTTACTTATTGTAAAATCTTCCATTAACATTAAATCCTCATATCCTGTTTTAGCTAAACATCCATAATATTTAATACCAAAATTTTCTAATCCTCCATGTATATAATTTATTATCATTATCCTTTCTTTATTTAACTATATCCTATATCATAACATTTTCCCCCTATTCATTAAAACTTAACTGTATCTAGTTTTGTTTTTTATTATAATTATTATTGTTATTAATAATCTTTATATATAGTCCAAAATATTTCTAACCTGAAAAAAGTGATTTATGACTGTTTTTCACACTTATGACTGTTGCAACTTCCCCATGATCACATGATTAAAATTCAGATGCTTGGCAACTGGTTCATGGTTGCCTGCAATGATTCACTTAACAACTGTGGCCAGAAAGGTTGTAAAATGGGACAAAACTCACCGAACAAGAAACTTGCTTAGCTACAGAAAATTTTGGTTTGGTTGTGGTTGTAAGTTGAGGACTACCTATACTAAGAATAGAAATAATTGCCTTGTTAAGTCAATATTGAATTATCTGAAGAAACAGAGCTTGGTATATTTTGCATATGTTCAGTTTATGTAGAATGTGGATAGGCAACATAAAACCCAGTTGTTTGGTATAATTATTTCTTACTACCCTACAAAAAGGTTCATATTATTTAGATGTAAGTTATGAAAGGCTGGGCACCAAATATGAAACCTTTTAATAATTAGTGATCACAGGCAGGGCCGGATTTAGATGAAAAGAGGCCCTAGGCTATTCCACTTATGAGGCCCTTTCACCTCCCATTTTTAAGTTTGTAAATTACATGAGAGACAATAAAATACATCATTACTGTGATACATATCATATATATCAATATATATAGCTGGCCTCCCGACGGAGGGCGGCTCTGCTCTGCGGCAAAGGCAGAGAGGCCAACCGCCTCCCCTGCTGCGCTCAGCTGCCCGGCTCAGCCCCCTCGCCCTCACCTGCCTGGCCGATGGTGGGCTCTGTGTCGACGGGGCGGCTACTGGGAGCGGCCGCGCCTCTCGCCCGACTGCCGTGCCGGAACGTGGGCGGGCTCCCCAACTGCCGCAGAGCTGGAACGATCTTAACCAATACGTTTTTATGTTTGTTTATTAGTCATATGCGTAGAATTTCTCCTTATTTTCGGTTCAGTGTTTTAGTGTTCACTGCTTTTAGAATAGTGTAATTTTAATTTTGCTGACAATTTGAATGTAGGCCCCTCTTGATCTTGATCACTGAAGCCTAGTTAGCCTATAGGGAAATCCGGCACTGATCACAGGTAACATTTAGCTATGGTCCTAATTATTAATAATTATTGAATCACACAAATAGTTCTCTGTGTTATAAAGTCCTATTACCTCCAATAGACCGATTACCTCCTGCTGCCAATTACCTCCAATAGACCGATTAGATCCCACAGATTAGGCCTCCTCCGAATTCCATCCACTGGCCAATGCCGATTGGCGACCACCCGGAGGAGGGCCTTCTCTGTGGCTGCCCCGGCCCTTTGGAACGAACTCCCTGTGGATATTCGAACCCTCACCACCCTCCAGGCCTTCCTCAAAGCCCTTAAAACCTGGCTGTTCCGACAGGCCTGGGGCTAATGAGCTTTTGTCCCCCCTCGAATGGTATGGTTGTTGTGTGCTTTTAAATTGTGGTATTGTTTTGTTCGTGTTCTTTTTTTCCCTTATTTGTACACCCCCCCCCCTTGACTTGGGTTGTGAGCCGCCCTGAGTCCCCTTCGGGGAAAAGGGCGGCATAGAAATATAATAAATTCAATTCAATTCAATTCAATATTTAGATCTATGCTGCAATTGTTTACCCTTATAGGCAAGGTAGGTTAATACATTTCCAATGCTGATTCTCATAATTTAAAAATATTTTTTTCCATCTTGTTAACAGTTGTGATTGATGAATGCCAAGGATATTTATGTGGTCTAAGATCCTAACAGCTTTTTAACTGCACTAAAGGGCATAGAACATTTTTCTCTCTCTCCTTTTAAAGCATAGAATTCTTTTGTCTTCCTTCAAACATATAGAGTTGTCTAAAAGGCCACTGACTATGAAACAGTATCTGAGCAGCTTTGATCCCAGGCTAGTGAAGGGCAGTGATTTAAAATTACACCATCCTGTTGGACCGTGATGATGCTCTCAGAGCTGTTTCTCTCGCTTTCACTCTGAATGCCTCCTCTCACCTTCCCTCATTGTCTTCCTCTGCCTTGCCCCAGGGTTAGGATAGTTATTGTGTAAGATTGAGCAAAAGAAGTTCTGGTTGAGTGACTGCATTCAGTAGTTGAGAAATAAGGGATATCTAGGAAAATGAGGGGACAGCTGTCTCGTACTGCATATACCTTTGTGATGCTATATTATAACAGAAGCTGGAATAGGAGAAATCTAGCCATACCCTCAGCATGGTCATAGTCTGTCTGTCTGTCTATCTATCTATCTATCTATCTATCTATCTATCTATCTATCTATCTATCTATCTATCTATCTTTCTTTCTTTCTTTCTTTCTTTCTTTCTATCTATATATCTATTATCTATCTATCTATCTATCTATCTATCTATCTATCTATCTATCTATCTATCTATCTATCTATCTATCTATCTATCTATCTATCTATCTATCTATCTATCTATCTATTATCTATCTATCTATTATCTATCTATCTATTATCTATCTATCTATCTATTATCTATTTTTCTATCTATCTATATCTATCTGTCTATTATATATATATATATATATATATATATATATATATATATATATAATACAATCTATCTATTCTCTATCTATCTATTATCTATCTATTATCTATCTGTCTATTATCTATCTATCTATATATCTCTATCTATTTATTATCTATCTATCTATTATCTATCTATTATCTATCTATCTATCTATCTCTATCTATCTATCTATCTCTATCTATCTATCTATCTATCTCTACCTACTTACCAGGGGTGGGTTTCTCGCTCCGTTCCAACCAGTTCGGTTGGCGTCCTCATGCACGCGCGCAGCGCACGCGTGCATACTAGCGTCTGTGCGATGCTCCAGCTGCTCTTGGAGGATCGCGCAGGCGCTGTATGCGTCCTGCGCATGCATAGAAGCGCAGAACTCATCAAAACCGGATAAGCAACGCGGGCGGGTGGTGAGCCCTTCGCCGTTCCCGGAAGTTACTTACTTCCGGGTTCGCCAACCAACCGGTTCGCGGGGACCGCCGTGAACCGGTTGAAACCCACCCCTGCTACCTACCTACCCACCTACCTACCTACCTACCTACCTACCTGTGTGGTATATACACAGACATATAGCTGAAGGGAAAAGAAACAATGGCAATCATTTAAAGTTGAAGGAAGAAATAACTAAGCATAATTAGATAGAATTTTATTTTTTATTAAAATAATAGCACAACTGAACAGCGCTTACATGATTTCTCACAAACAGATGGGGCGATTTGTACCCACAAAGTCAGTTAATTATAGAAGCTACTCAGTAACAACGGCTATTGTTTTCTAATTTTCCATTTTTTGATATGCTAGTATATATGATCATGAACAAGATTCCCATCCCAAAGCTACTGAGCCATTGCTACCTAATTTGTATGACTGTTTTGAAATACCTGATTTATCAATCTCTGAGTCACCACAATGGATGATTTTTATACATCTGAAATAGCCCATATGGTTCATAAAGTATTTGCCACGTTTCTGTATGGTGCCCCTTTCTAGGCCATTCAATTTCTTATCCTAAAGTATGGCTATATATTCAGCCACTGAGGTAAAAGAAGCAGACTAATAAAACTAAATAAAAATGAAACAATTTGGTCTAATGAGTAAGGAACCAAACTAGGAATTGGACAATTGTGAGTTCTAGTCTTGTCTTAGGCATGAAAGCTGACTGGATGACTTAGGGCTAGTCATGTTGTAGGAAAAATAGGAAGAAGAAGGTATAATATTATAGCAGGGGTGAAATCAACTTACCTTCTCTACTGGTTTGCAAATGTGAATGCACGCACCATCCCTGCACATGCACAGGACTTTCTGCGCATGCACAGAGCATCAAAAATAGGATGTGATGACGTCCAGGCGGGTGGGCAGAGCCTGCTACCAAGTGCGCCTGCAAAGGCAGGGACGTGCAGTCAGAGGAGGCAGGGGAGGCAGGGCCTTACCAGTGTCATGATGAAAAGAAAAATTAAAAGGAAAAAGGCTAAGGTAGTTGCTGCCAGAGTCACAGTGGATGACTCGGCTTAGTGCTAACTGCAGGGGGAGGTGAGAGAACTATGTGCCTCAGAGTTAAGCAAGGGTTAAAAGGTGAAAAATTCCTTATGCAAAGGAGGCATGTGGTTCTCTGCCTCCTGGTCTGGCAGCAGCAACTCTTGCCAAAGTTGCCTTTTTCTTTTTACATTTTCATCATGGCGGACAAGAGGAGAGTTGAAATCCTCTGACACAGCTGGAAAAGGCATGTGGGTCCAAGGGAGGGGGCAGGGGGAAGGAATTAAAAATTATTTGTAAGTAATTGTAATTTGTTTTATTATTAGTAATTTGTGTGTGTGTGTGTGTGTGTGTGTATGTGTGTGTTTTACCCACCTCTGTTGGCGCACGGGCTGGCACTTTTTTATTTTTTAAAGCCATGCTGCCACGCCTCGCCATAGCGCGGGACACGCTGGCTTCCGGCCATACAGCGAGTCCTGTTATATGGCTGGGGCGGCGGCATGCACTTTAAAGTGCTGGTGGACTGTATGGCTGGGCCCAGGGTGGCGGCATGCACTTTAAAATGCCAGCATGCCTCCCGGCCATAAAGCAGGACATGTTTCGCTCTATGGTGGGGTGAGGCGGCATGCACTTTAAAGTGCCAGCGTGCCTTCCGGCCATAAAGCAGGTCCTGCTGTATGGCCAGGGCAGCGGCATGCACTTTAAAGTGCCGCGCACTGGGCTGGGCGAGTCCCGGAAGACGGGCGGGAGATGGTGCAGGCGTCCGGAGTGCCTTCTGTCACCGTCCCTGAGGAGCCACCGTCGCTGCCTCACTCCTCCTCATCTTCACCGCACGTCACTGTGCAAAGGTAAGTAGAACAGCAAGAAGGGGAAATCCACTGCCACACAATTTAGATTAGCTAGAAAGCAGGAAATCTAGCTAACATAAATTGCACATCACAGCTGATTGTTGGAAATACTGTTTTTACTACTGGTTCAGGTGAACCGGCAGCATTTTTTACTACCAGTTCTGGCGAACTGGCCCAAACCGATAGCATATTATTATAGTATGTTTGCTGCTTCAAATTATTTATCAAAATAATAAAAGTGGGATAAAAAATAAATCTAAAAAACCCCATTAGATTGCAGGACAAATACATAGGAGAAAATTGAAGAACTATATAGCACAGCCTCTCCTAACTTTAGTTTATAAAGGTAACGTTTCCTCCACCAGTATTTAAACATAAATAGTCAGAAAATGTGGCCTAATTCCCTCCAATTATATGGTTACATCATCATTCTATTTCTTCTTGTCCTTGATTGTCCACATAAAGGCAGTTAGATATAGAGAAAGAGAATACATTTACAGTAATAAATTGAGAAAGGGTTGCTCAATTCAGTTTTAGCGTAATAATCATATTCATTTTGTTTTGCATCTCATTTCTTTCTGATTTCATTGTTTACAATTTTCCCTCTCTGTTTCATGGATGAAATATCAAAAAATATGGTGACATGAATGTTAGACCATCAAGGTGAATACCATAAGTTTTGTTGGTCTTCATGTTGTCATAACCATGCTTATGGACCCATTAGATCGCACAGGGTCGGCCTCCTCCGGGTTCCATCCACCAGCCAATGCCATCTGGCTACGACCCGGAGAGGGCCTTCTCTGCTGAAGCTCCGGCCCTTTGGAACGAACTCCCCGCGGAGATTCGGACCCTCACCTCTCTCCCGGCTTTCCGAAAAGCCGTTAAAACCTGGCTGTGTCGGCAGGCCTGGGGTTGATGAGCTCCCTTCCACTCTCGACAGGTGTGGTCGTTGGTCATTTTAAATGTCTGTCTTGTATTTGTATGTGCCCCTTCCCGTTTGAGTTGTTCGCCGCCCTGAGTCCCTTTAGGGAATAGGGCGGCATATAAATAAATAAAACTTCAAACTTCAAACTTCAAACTTGTTTATTGTTGTTTATGCGTTCTGCAACCTAAAAGCTGACATCTTGTTTTCATTGTTTTGTGACACAGCTTAGAATCTGAATAGCATTAAACCATATTTTCATTCCTGTACGAAATGCTGTGTCTCAAGTCTCATGCTATGTTTTCATGAATTGCAGATTAAACATCACTGTATTCTTCCCTTTCTCTCACAGTCATTCCAAGAATATTTCAAGAATATTCCAGGAATGAGAAAAAGGGAGGCAGGGGAAGACAACCAAACTCAGGCACCAGTCTACATAATTTGATTTTCAGTTATAATAGAATCAGTTCAGGAAAAAGAGGAACTGATTGAGTTGCCTTTCAACCAATGATAAAAAGAGCAAACTGGCAAAAAGACATTTAGAAAGATAAGTTAACCACGAGCCATTTTTATGCCTATAGATTAGAAAGATGACAGAAGTTCTGGGCTGAAACCTAATGGCTAAAGATTTTCATAGCTAAGAAAGCATCATGCCAGTGGTCAACAGGAATGAAACAAAATTCTTGGGTAATATGTGGTTTAAAGAATTGAAATTTACAATATATTATAATTTTTAAAAAAAGAATTTTTATAAAATGATGTACCATTTGCATATGACTCCAGAAAAAATTGTTCAGAAGGTATAAAGGTACTTCAAATTTATGTTGGAAAGATGGACCACATGAAGGACATTTTATCATGCCTAATGGACATATTGTTCAAATAATATAATAAAACCAAGGATTTTAAATATTAACATTTAACTGAAACCAATACTTTTCTTGCTAGGATTAATGGAAATCAATTTCAGAAGAGCAATGGCAGATTATTTTATATATGATTACTGCTGTGCAGGGCTGGGTTCCTGCCAGTTCTAACCTCTTCTATAGAAGAGGTTCCACAAATCTACCATGCCGTTTAGAACCGGTTCCAGCTCCCTCCCTCCGCCTGTCCGCACCACACTTGCCCTGCCTGCCGCTCCCTGATTGGCTGGCTCATCAATCACCCGCCCGCCTGTAAGAGTCCTATCTAAACCTTAAAGTCTTAAAGCTGTCAAGTTTGAACATCCCTAGGTTTTTTTTTCTAAAGGGCTATGGGTGCAAGGGTCTTGTACCTTGACAGCTTTAAGACTTGCACACTTCAATGCCAGAGTTCCTGAGCCAACATGACTGGAGGAGGAATTCTGGGAGTTGAAGTCCACAAGTCTTAAAGCTGTCAAGTTTGAACACGCCTGGAGTTTTTTTTTCTAAAGGGGTTAGGGGTGCGAGGGTCTTGTAACTTGACAGCTTTAAGACTTGCGTGCTTCAGATGCCAGAGTTTCTGAGCCAACATTTTGGTTGCTAAGCAAGAGCATTGTTAAGTGAGTTTCACCACATTTTACAAGTTGGCCATGCCCACCAAGTCACATGACTGCCAAGCCACTCCCACTTGGTCACATGACTGCCAAGCCACTCCCACCCAGTCACATGGCTGGCAAGCCACTCCCACAAACCAGGTCACGCCTATCGAAGAGATTCTAAAAAACTTTGAAACTCACCACTGCTGCTGCGAGACTATTATATGCACAAAATGGAAAGACACTGAAATACCCCAACAGAGGAATGATTGGTGATCATGACAACTAGCAGAGAAAGCAAAATTAACTTGATTAGAGAAAAATCAACAACTGTATTTATCAGTGACTGAAAACCCCTTTTGAACTTTTTGCTGAAATAAAAATGAACGTGATTTATGGGTTTGAAGAGTAGAAACAGTAACTTAAGGAAAGAAAAAAATGATGTAGCCTTAGACGGAGGGTAAAATATAAATGCAATTATAACTGATGTCAAAAAGATCAGAAGCTATTTCTTTATAATTGTTTTTTTTCCTTTTTCTGTTTTCTTCCTTATTTACTATTCTTGTTATTTTTCCTTTTCTTATATTTGTATTGCTTGTGTCTTGTAAAAATTCTTCTTTAAAAATATATTTAAAAAAAGAATCAAGCCAAACTCAAGAGGTTTTTAGCTTTTTACTGATTCCAAGCAACTGAGCATCTAGCTGTATGATTTGCAATGGTTCAACGTTTCATATTCTCTTTCAATTTGTGTATGTTTGTGTGTATTTCCGTTCTAATATAAAGATAATGTACAATGTTGGGAAAATCATACTACCACTCCTCTCGTCATGTATTGAGTAGAAGTAATTGATGAATGTTTTAAAGACCAACTAAGGAATCTTTTTTTTAAAAAAAATCATAGTTTAAAGAAAGAGCAAAACAGTGTAAGAGAGGAATGTCATTGCTTTGAGTTTGCTGCATTATTCTTTCTTTTCTTGTATATTGCTATAAAACTAAACTTTTGCAGACGTTAGTCTTAAACCAGGCAATGTTTCTTAAACTACATTATCATGAACAATGCTTTCCACCCGGCTACATTGCATTAAAAGACTTTTGATTTTAAAATTAGATTCTATATACCTAAACACGATTTAGAGCCAGCAAGGATGCTCCTTGGCTTCTGATTTCTATGGAGAAGTCAGTTTTTCTTTGTTCCCTTCCTGAAAAGCTTGTAGTGCTTATTTACATATGAAAGAGAAGTTTATCAAAAGAGCTTTCCTCTTTAAATTATGAACTATTAGATAGACTAAAATCTGCAGCCATTATCTATCCTATAGATAGGCACAAACGGCATATGGATCATTCTGGAGCGGAGGGTTTCGGTTTCTTTTTAAAAAGAGAATTGTTTTAGTTTTTGCAGGAAATTAATCAGGGGAATGGGCATTGTGCCTCTTGGAGCACATCTAATCTGTCCTTTGTTCAAATTTGCCTTGCTCCAATTCCTAGCAATTGTAGACAACATGGTCTTTTGAGAGAGCCACTTGTTTAA
>NC_045550.1:7954204-8021704 GCF_009769535.1 Thamnophis elegans
CCCCCAAACCTAACTCTAAACCTAACCCTAAACTAACTTAACCTAACCTAACCCTTAACCTAACCCTAAACCTAACCCTAAACCTAACCCTTAACCTAACGCTAAACCTAATGCTAACCCTTAACCTAACCCTAAACCAAACCCTAACGCTTAACGTAACCCTAAACCTAACCCTAACCCTTAACCTAACCCTAACCCTAAACCTAATCCTTACCTTTATGTGAATCGGCTTGCTTTAATTTTATTTTAATTTTAATTTAATTTATTTTTAATTTTTTTCGTCGCGCTGCTGATGACGTCAGGTACGCGCTTTAATCGGGCGCGCTTTAGTGGACCGCAGTTTTGACGGGTCACGCTCTAAAACAACCAACCAAAGGCTCCTCTTCTCCATTGGCCTCACCTTAGCTTGGCCAAAGTCTTTCAGAGCTGGCAAGCCGAGAGACTCCAGGACTGGCATTCCTGGCCCCTGTTGAGGGCATCATGGAGGGGAGGCTACCACCTTAAAACTACTTGGCCAAGGTTTTTTTTGAGAGAAATCTTTCTGTGCCTTGCAGGGTGTTATTAAACTGGATTTTTGTTCAGATTAAGGGCTAGAGAAATCTCGACAAACGCAGTGGGAGGAAACGTCCCTCATCCTTTGCAGCTTTATTATAGCAATAGCAATAGCAGTTAGACTTATATACCGCTTCATAGGGCTTTCAGCCCTCTCTAAGCGGTTTACAGAGTCGGCATATCTCCCCCACAGTCTGGGTCCTCATTTCACCCACCTCGGAAGGATGGAAGGCTGAGTCAACCTTGAGCCGGTGAGATTAGAACCGCCGAACTGCAGATAACAGTCAGCTGAAGTGGCCTGCAGTATTGCACCCTAACCACTGTGCCACCTAGGGTCCAATAAACTATATTCCGCTGAGGTTGTGTCCATCAACGGGTTTGAAACCAAACCAGGAAAAATGGATTGCGATAACAGGTAAGTCCTCAATTTACAACAGTCCATTTTAGGGAACATTCAAAGTTACAACAGCACTGAAAGAAGTGACCCACAGCTGTTTTTCACACTTATGACCATTGCAACATTCCCCCCCCCATGGTCATGTGGTCAAAATTCGGAGGTTTGGCAACTGACTCATATTTATGATGGTTGCAGTGTCCTGATCACTTTTGTGACCTCCTGACAAGCGAAGTCAATGGGGAAGCCTGGTTCATTGAACAACTTTGCTACTAACTGAACTACTGCAGTGATTCATTAACAACCGTGGCAAAAAAGATCATAAAATGGGGCAAAATTCACTTAACAAATGTCTCACTCTACAAACAGAGATTTGGGGCTGGATTATGATAATAAGTTGAGGACTACCTGTGTTTCTGTGATGTGACAATAGCAGTAGCAATAGCAATAGCAATAGCAATAGCAGTTAGACTTATATACCGCTTCATAGGGCTTTCAGCCCTCTCTAAGCGGTTTACAGAGTCAGCATATCGCCCCCAACAACAATCCGGGTCCTCATTTTACCCACCTCGGAAGGATGGAAGGCTGAGTCAACCTTGAGCCGGTGAGATTTGAACAGCCGAACTGCTGAACTGCAGTCAGCTGATGATGTAGCCTGCAGTGCTGCACTCTAACCACTGCACCACCTCAGCACTCTAATCACTGCACCACCTCGAAGCTGGGATTGCCTGCAGCTAGAAAACTAGCTCATGCGGAAAGAGGAAGTTTACCCCTTTCTCCTCTCCTAGCCCTTTAGTGACTGGATTTGCTTACCCTAACTTCACAACTTAGAAACTTTTGTTGGCTAGGCTATATGTAATGAATTGTGCTAGCTGGCAGTTGCACTATTCCCCCGCCCTCCCCTTCTTAGCATAAAGTATATTAACTCTACTTTAGGGCATACTTGTTATAGTTTCCCATTTCAACAATGACAGAAAACCATGTCCCCACTTTCAGGCAACTGGCATCAGATATAATTCCGGAGGCTACAAAAGACTGCCTTCGATGTTTCAAATTCAATTTGTGGAAATCAGTGCAATCCAAATAACCTCTGGTTAATCAGATGCATTTACTCCAGGAAATGTGTAACTGTCAGGGTAGAAAACAGGGAGACTTGTCAGTTCCAATCCTGCTTTTGGCACAAAGCCATCAGGGTGACCTTGGGCGGGTCACCCTAACTCTTTCTCAGTCCTAGGGAAGGAGCTACTTCTGAAATCGATGGCAGAAAGCTGCAAAAGACTTGCCCAGGCAGTCATCACAAGTCAAGGCTGACTTGAAGGCGCCTTTCTATCCTTTGCTGGTGCCCGTAGGACTTTGATTGGGCTAACAAGCTTTCCGGAGCTGTCATAGCTTCTCCCTCCCTCCCTTTCGGTTTCTGGAAACAGTGAAATATCTCTGAAATCACACTTTGCATGCTGCCATGGGAACAGCCATTAATAGACCTATCCTCTTTGAATTACTCCAATCCTTTCTGTAGTTGTTGCTTAAGAACTAATGATAGCAGTGGATACGGAATTATGGTAATATGGTCCACAGTTAAAGCTAAACTCTTGCACTCACTGAAATGAAAGGGGCTGGTATGGGACATGGTGGGATTTTGCTTTCGTATGCCAGGGCTTTATAACCAGATACACTTAATACATGTCACATCAAGCACAGTGAAATTTACCTCGGAGTTAACTGGTCTTACCAATGCCCTTCAAAAGTCCTGGGGCAACTGGCAATCTCTCTAGGAATTACAGAATCCGAGGATCGGAGACCAAAGTAGGCTCAGATAAAAAATTGTTTGGTTTCCCTTTCTGAACCTATTTAGAGAGTAATTATTCATTCTAGCAAATCCTTCCCCACTGGGTGCCTTCCAAATGTATTAGTCTATAACTCTCAGCATCTGGGGCAGTGGTGGGTTTCAAAAATTGTTCGAACCTACTCTGTGGGTGTGGCCTCCTTTGTGGGAGTGGCTTGCCGCCCCTGTGACCGGATGGGAGTGGCTTACCGCCCATGTGACCGGATATGAAGATGCCGACGACACTTGTCAGAACCACCTTAAATTTCCTAACACACAGCACTGGCATGCATAAGAATATGATGTAAACTTGTTTTTTTAAAAGGCATCTTTGGTTTGCATTAAAACAACTTCAACACACGCAATGTTCTGATTGCACCACAAACGCAGTAGTCATCCTTACTTTTCACAGAGGTACTGAGTTTTATAAATATGAGCATGATAGTGTAGAATAATCATATCCAAGGACCAGGGGTGGGGTTTCAAAAAATTTTGGAACTTCTTCTGTAGGTGTGGCCTGCTTTCCGGGTCCACTGGTGGAACCTCTTCTAACCGGTTCGGTAGATTTGACGAACCGGTTCTACCGAATAGGTGCGAACTGGTAGGAACCCACCTCTGATGTGGGGCAAGAACTGAATAGTAGCAATGGGAGCTGTTGCCCAAGATATCGAGAGGGATTTTTTTAAAAAAAAGACAACCAAAAAATGAGGCTCAAGTTCAGGCCTCCCAGAAAGGGAGAGAAAATCATGAAGAACCATTGATTGAGTGGGAGACAGCTTCTGGTGTTTATTACCATGCTACTCATAACATTACAATCTTTACCAATAAGTGTATCCACGACTTCTTGCATATTTCCTGACAATGCCAGCATTGCATAGATAGGGCTTCCTTTGAATAAACAAATCCCTCACTACTGAAAACATGTACTGCTCTAATCCCTTGGACACAAAAGGTCTCTTCTGTAGCTTTTTTAGAGGTTAAAAGAACAGCCCAAAGGACTGAGAAAAGAAATCATGTGACTTCCCTTCACCTAATGCAAGCATTTTTTTCCCCAGAACAAACCATAATTAACTTCCATGTTATGTTGGCTCTGTAACTTGCTTGTTTATTTCCTGCCTTTCTTATTTGTATAAATAACTCAAAGTAGCATACATATCCAACACACCATCCTCCTATTTTCCACACAACAATCCTGCGAGGTGGGTTAATATATAACATTTTAACACCACCTGGGGCCTTGTACAGATGATGTAAAACTGGTTTTCATTGATGCAAGCATAACAATAGTTGGTTTCTAATGAAATCTTGCCTCGGTGGTGTATATCTATCTATCTACGTACGCACAGAAATGTCATTTTATTTTCTATAAATGGAAAACAATGGTATTTTTCCAAATAGGCCAAACCACATGGCCATTTGAGCTCAGAAGAGGGGTGGCAAGGGAAATGTTATTTACTTATTCATTTGAAACATTTGTATAGCTGATTTATGAATTTCAGATTCCAACGCCATGCAGTTAAATTCTCATTGGAGTAAAGTAGAAATAATGCCCCTTTCTCATAATAGTGTGTTTTATTCATCAAAAAGTGGCAATAAGTAGGTAGGACTCCTATGAGATGTAATTTGCTGGAGTCAAACTGGAAAAAAAATCAGCTTTGGTCACTTAAAAATAATTTATATGTGTAGATGTGTGTGTTGTGTGTGAAACTGGATTCAAAGTGTGGCTGTAAAGGGCTCCTAGCCATGAAGAGGCTTGAAGAATTGCTCTGCTATACTGTATACAGTATAGCAGAGCAATTCTTCAAGCATCTTCAAGCATAAGCCAAGCACTGTTGAGGAGATGCAAAGTTGCTTCTCACTATTATGCCATCAGCAGACCAACAGCTAGATGGATCACGAAGATGCTAGAAACCACATGTTCGGTTCTTGAATTGAATTGAATTGAATTGTATTGAATTTTATTATTTGTATGCCGCCCTTCTCCGGGAAGGACTCAGGGCGGCGAACAACTCAAAAAGGGGGAAAGGGGAACATAGAACAGACTACAGATAATTAAAATAAGCAAGAATCACGCAACCACACAAGTCAAGAGTGGAGGGGAACTCATCACTCCCAGGCCTGCCGGCAAAGCTTTCTGGAAGGCCTGGAGAGAGGTGAGGGTCCAAATCCCTGCGGGAAGTTCATTCCAGAGGGCCAGAGCTGCCACAGAGAAGGCCCTCCCCCGGGTAGTAGCCAGGTGGCATTGGCTAGTAGACGGAACCCGGAGGAGGCCAACCCTGTGTGATCTAATGGGTCTTTGGGAGGTAATTGGCAGCAGGCGGTCTCTCAAGTACCAAGCAAGGTTCTTGCTTTCCTTGGTAATTTGCATTACCAAAACATTCTTTTTCAATATCACTCATGGCCTTGCATTTAAAAGTGTGGTGCACTTATTGTATCCCTGGGCTTTGAAATTTAGTTTAATGAAATGTGTATGCCGCCCACTCCCATTGGGACTCTTTGACCTCAAAAGGCTCACTAGCTTGGGAAATTTGGATGTCATTGGACTACTTCCATGAATGTGGAGAAATAAACCTGGGCCCTGGTGCTCTCCAAGTAAGTTAGGATAAGAATGTCCCATATAACAAAAGAACATATTTCATTGATCTGACCATGACAATGTAAAACAGCGATGTCTTGCAACTAATAAATAACTCAGAAGCAATTAATAAGATTGTTGTCTTTGCAAGGTTTGTTAAACCACGGTTCCCAAAACCATAGCTAATGTGAAACCTAACACAAGATACTTGCCCACACCTCACATTAGAATTTAGGGTTCTAAATACACTGAACCACAAAAGAGTTGGCCACATTTTATCCCAAAGTATTAGTGTATCATACAACACCCCCCCCCGCAAAAAATAATAATAGAAGTGTTCATTTTTTTTCTATTTTTCTACTTTCTTTTCCTTCCTCCCTCCCTCCCTCTTTTCACCCAGAATCACAGTGTTTGAGCAGGGAAGCTATATAGATATTTTAAAATTATTTTGAAATAACTACTGCTCATGGTCAGCAATATGTTTTGCAAATACAGGCACTGTTGATCCCATTTCCATCCCCTCCCAAAGACTTCAGGATCCTTCATTTATCTTTCCAAGCAGACAGGATGTGACTGCTTTAAGAATATCTACTGAGCTACAGGACTGTGGCTCAGGGCAACCTGTGGCTAGACCAGAGCAAGCATGATGATGTAATGCTACTTTGCTCTCAATTCCAGACCATACCACAGTACCCAAAAATTGTCCCTACATTAGGAGAAAGAAGTATGCTAAACCTTTTCTCTGGATGAATCAAGTTTATGTCTGCTGACAGTTTTGTCTTACTCTGATTTAAATCACGAAGAAGGATTTTCTACACATGCAATCAAGAATATTGTAGATAATGCTTTAATTCATTTCTACCACCTTTTAATAACTGACAAAGGGCAAAAGTGTTGTGTTGGCAATCAAAGCCAAGCACCAAGTCAGTAGTGGAGCGATAGTGAAGGCTTCATATTATCTCAGGTTGATCTCACCCAGTGGTGAAATTCAATTTTTTTTACTACCGAATCTATGGCCGTGGCTTAGTGGGCGTGGTGTGGCTTGGTGGGCGTGGCAGGATACTGCAAAATCTCCATTCCCACCCCACTCCAGGGGAAGGATACTGCAAAATCTCCATTCCCTCCCCACTCCAGGGGAAGGATACTTCAAAATCTCAATTCCCACCCCACTCTGGGCCAGCCAGAGGTAGCATTTGTCGGTTCTCTGAACTACTCAAAATTTCCGCTACCGGTTCTCCAGAACCTGTCAGAACCTGCTGGATTTCCACCCCTGATCTCACCTATATCCTTTCTAAAGTACCAATGAAAACCGACCCTTTCCCCATCTTCAGATTCCCCCATCTCAAATTCAGCTAGCACAGATGTTGCTGAGCTACAAATCCTGCCACTCTGGAAGCTCTTGTTCAAGAACATTTGGGGTAGAGGGGAGAGCAGAGATTTTCCACTTCTAGTTGTGTCAGAGAGGGAATATTAACACTTCCAGGTTATGCTGCTGAAATTCCCTCTTCTGCACAAGTAAAAAGACCAGGCACCCGGTCATCCCACTCTAGAAGACTCTTGGTTCACCAACGAAGAGAATGACTGGAAGATCTGATGCCCTTGTACACAGGCCAGGCTGTCTATCTAATATGCTACATAATTGTATTCCTCTAATTGAAGAAGTTGTTTGGTTTTCCAAAAGACCAATTGGTGCAATATTTAAAATTTTTCATTGTTTTTCAAGGAGGGATTGGACTCCCAGCAAGAAGCAACAGATCCACCATCGGGATCCTATTTTGGGGCTGAATGACAAAACTCTTTGAAATACGGTGAGCTTCAGCAGATTTATTTCCAAATAAATATTTCGGGGAGGATTGCCCTGTCAGCCAGGCTACTTAAATAGACATGGTATGTATGTATAGCATGCAAAAATGTTATCAGGTGGTTTAAGTTCAAGCTAATTTAATATCCTGATTATTGTGACCTCATACTTCTAATGTGTGTGTCGGAAGAGGGACCACTGCATATCTATAAATAACTCTGATTAACGGAAACAGTCTTTATATTTGCTGGCTTAATCTCATGCATATTTGTATATTGATAAAGATAAGCAAGGCTTATTCTCAGAATTCCTAGCATTTTGTCTAGATCTAGGGACTAAACAGCACCTCATATCTTGGGAAATACATCTTTTAAACAGGTCCATTAAAAAGTACCAAGTTTGGGTCAAAAGAAGGAAAACGAAACGGTCTTGAGGCCGTTTGGTAAACACATAGAGCATAAAATAATAGAGGTGGAATGGATCTCGGAGGTCTTCTAGTCCCAACCCCTCCCCCACCCCCTGCTCGCGCAGGAGACCCTAGACCAGTGTTTCTCAACGTTGGCAACTTGAAGATGTCCGGACTTCAACTCCCAGAATTCCCCAGAACATCTTCAAGTTGCCAACGTTGAGAAACACTGCCCTATACCATTTCGTGTTTGGGGATTTTAGGTTGTGTAGTTACGACCCAGCAGGAGAGCATCAACTTGGGCAATGCTGATCTTGGCTCTCTGGGGCTTCCAATCTGCCTGGTTCCTCAAAGAGATGCCCATTGATTCCAATGCAGTGGGGCAGTTACCCAATGTTAGGCTAGACTGGGCTAAAGTGTACAGGGTTGATTTCCAAATATTGTACGGTGGATGGCGGAGGGGGGGAAGGGGGAGGGCTTGCCTCATTTTGTCCAGATCCTACCCTCGCGCACCACTCTTTGCAACCCAAAGCGCCGTTGATGCCCGGCACCTTCTGGCGCCTTCAGCTGACAACTTGATGCACAGCGAAACATACGACTTCAGCAATAGAATGGTTCAATGCCTGGAACACTCTACCTGATTCCGTTGTTAGTTCCTCAACACCCCACCCCCCCCGCCCCATATCTTTAACCTTAAACTGTCCACCGTGGATCTCACACGTTTCCTAAGAGATCCCTAAGGGGGCGTGCATAAGCACACCGTCCCTTTCGTACTGTCCCCATTGATAGGCATTCATTTCATGTGTCCATGGCCATGTTGTGCTTATTTACATCCATGTATTTGTACCAATCTCATGCGATCATGCCCATGTCTATATTAACACCTGTTACCTTGTACATGCTGGCAAAATAATAAATAAATAAAATAAATAAAATAAATAAAATAAATAAAATAAATAAAATAAATAAAATAAATAAAATAAATAAAATAAATAAAATAAATAAAATAAATAAAATAAATAAATAAAATAAATAAAATAAATAAAATAAATAAAATAAATAAAATAAATAAAATCAATCAATCAATCAATCAATCAATCAATCAATCAATCAGCAGGCGAGCCCTTTCCACTCCCTGGTAGTTCCCTGCGTCCAAGTGTGGATTGTCCCTTCTTCAGATGTCATCATTATAAAGGCAGCGGCATCATCTCCGCCCCCCCCCAAGTCTGGAATGAGTTGAAATCCTCCCCTAACTTCTCTCTCTCTCTCTCTCTCTCTCTGTCTCTCTCTGTCTCTCTCTCTCACACACACACACCGGATTGCGGAGAAGAGAGCGGATAACCCTAACCCATAACCGCTTGCGCCGAGGTTGAATTTGATGCCCAACCAGCGATGGGGGCGGGGGGTGTTGTTAATCCTTGTTCCCGTCCGGACTGAGATGCCGCGATCAACGTGGCGTCTCAGCCCGGATGGGAACAAGGATGAACACACACACGCCCTCCACGTCCCATCGCTGGTTATGCACCAGATTCAATACGGAATTAAGCCGCAGTTTGATGAGGTGGGTTGACCCCTTCCCGTAGGCCAAAGAAAATTCATGTTGGACTTGGCCCGAGGTAGGAGTTCTTCAACCGTAGCGCGGATCTCCCCGCCTCATCTCCCAAGGGGGGCCCGTGCCGGGCCCAGGTTTGGGGGGGGGGGAAGAGAAGACCCCTCCTTGCCCGGGATCCTTTGCCTGCCTCCTTTTGCTAGCCTACCAAGGTCATTAGCGCTGGCGAAAAGAGCACCGAGGAACAATAGCTTCATTCGAGGCCGTATTTTACAGGCGTTTGGCGATCAATACGAGCTGCTGTATTATGCCGCGCCGATCTGTTAATAGTCTTAATGGGCTTCTCGCTCCTTTTTTGCACACTCCGTGCTACGTCGATAGAGCAAAGTGATTGTGAAAGGGACACTTGCAGCAGAGTGTGGGGGGGGGGGAGCGGAAGGGAAGGGAAGGGAAAAGAGAAGAGAAGAGAAAGGAGACGAGAGAAGAGAAGAGAAAGGAGAAGAGAGAAAAGAAAAGAAAGGAGAAGAGAGGAGAGAAGGGAGAAGAGAGAAGAGGAAGAGGAAGAGAGAAAAGAAGAGAAAGGAGAAGAGAGAAGAAAAAGGAGAAGAGAGAAGAGAAGAGAAAGGAGAAGAGAGGAGAGAAGGGAGAAGAGAGAAAAGAAGAGAAAGGAGAAGAGAGAAGAAAAAGGAGAAGAGGAAGGAGAAGAGGAAGAGAGAAAAGAAGAGAAAAGAGAAGAGAGAAGAAAAAGGAGAAGAGAGAAGAGAAGAGAAAGGAGAAAAGAGAAAAGAGAAGAGAAAGGATAAGAGAGAGAAAAAAGGAGAAGAGCGAAGAGAAGAGAAAGGAGAAGAGGAAGGAGAAGAGGAAGAGAGAAAAGAAGAGAAAAGAGAAGAGAGAAGAAAAAGGAGAAGAGAGAAGAGAAGAGAAAGGAGAAAAGAGAAAAGAGAAGAGAAAGGATAAGAGAGAGAAAAAAGGAGAAGAGCGAAGAGAAGAGAAAGGAGAAGAGGGAGGAGAAGAGGAAGAGGAAGAGAGAAAAGAAGAGAAAGGATAAGAGAGAGAAAAAAGGAGAAGAGCGAAGAGAAGAGAAAGGAGAAGAGGGAGGAGAAGAGGAAGAGAGAAAAGAAGAGAAAGGAGAAGAGAGAAGAGAAAGGAGAAGAGGAAGGAGAAGAGAGAGAAAAAAGGAGAAGAGCGAAGAGAAGAGAAAGGAGAAGAGAGAAGAGGAAGAGAGAAAAGAAGAGAAAAGAGAAGAGAGAAGAAAAAGGAGAAGAGAGAAGAGAAGAGAAAGGAGAAAAGAGAAAAGAGAAGAGAAAGGAGAAGAGAGAGAAAAAGGGAGAAGAGCGAAGAGAAGAGAAAGGAGAAGAGGAAGGAGAAGAGGAAGAGAGAAAAGAAGAGAAAAGAGAAGAGAGATGAAAAAGGAGAAGAGAGAAGAGAAGAGAAAGGAGAAAAGAGAAAAGAGAAGAGAAAGGATAAGAGAGAGAAAAAAGGAGAAGAGCGAAGAGAAGAGAAAGGAGAAGAGGGAGGAGAAGGCCATCCCTGGATCGAATCCCCAGAGAACCATCCTTCTCCCCTCCGCCTCCGCGGGGTTCGCCTGCCGCTCCCTTGGCCAACCCCCCCCCCCCCTTCCTCTCTCTTGGAGTTCTCCCTTTTTATTCTCCTGGCGCAATTTCCCCTCCCTTCCCCTATTGGCCGGGACTTGCAAAGCCAAGAAGATACCAATAAATCCCCTCTGATGAAATTAAAGGCCCCCTTTCCCCACTTTCCACCCGCCTGGACAGAACGAGATGCTTCCAACAAGTACCGACCTCTTCAACCGCGGCTGTTGCGCTGCTGCTGCTGCTGCTGTAACGGAGCGCCGCCCGCGTGTGGCTCGCCTCGCCTGGCCGCCTCTGCTCTGTGTTCTAATCTCCGCTCAGAAGGCTCTTCCCCTCGCCAAGCTCGGATGGCCGGGGAAGTTTTATAACTTGGCGCTGCTGTTTGCTAAACACGGCGATTCTCTGTTTACGCCTAAATAAAAGAAATACATGTGTGTTGCTAATACAAACAACCCGAGCGGGTTCTGTTCTCTCGGGCTCCGGAGGAAGGAGAGGGAAGCGGCGAGAGAGAGAGAGAGAGAGAGAGGGGGGGGGGGGCCGAACGGAGCAGGGGAGGGTGAAAAATGGAACCTCTCCCTTGCAGAGATTTGTCATTTCAGCAATAAACAGAAGTGGCGGGAGAATGGCTGCAGGTTAAGAAGCGCCTTTGAATTGAGACCAAACAGCCTTGGTAGTTCCCAGGATCGTATTTGGAACCGTTTCCGAGGGTGAAAATACACTGGGATGAACACTTCTCTCCATCCCCCCCTCCCTTATCATCATCATCATCACCACCAACGCTTAAAGCAGATGCTGTTGGTCAGTAGCTATGTTGTAAGTTAATTTTTTCGAGGCACTTTCAGGTTCACAGAGTCTTAACTTCCTCTGTCCTGGTCAAGATGGGCAATATATTTTTTTTCTCTATTTTTAATTCTTTTTTTATTTTTTAAAAAAAATGTATTTCTGTAAGCCGCCCGGAGTCCTTCGGGATTTTTTTTTTGAATTTGAATTGAATTTACTTTATTTGTATGCCGCCCTTTTTCCCTGAAGGGGACTCAGGGCGGCTCACAATTCAAGGGAGGGGAAAAACAACAAAATTACAAAATATAAAGACATACACAGTTAAAAAACAGAACAATCATACCATTCGGAGTGGGCTATAAATTGAGCGGCCTATAAATTTATTAAATATTTAAATATTTAAATACATATTAATTTAAATGCACCCAGAGTTTTATTTTCTTTCTTCGATTTATATGATCAACCAGCTTCCAACATTGTTTAGAAACTTGAAAACAAAACTACAGCAAAAATGTAGAACCGAAAAACAGAATGTCCAAAGCCACTATCCATTCATATTCCATTCATTTCTGCACGTTCATCCCATGCTCTGGTCCAATGCCTGTGGGGAAAACCAGAATTTCAGAACCTTATAGATCAGCAGGGTCTCGACCATCCAAATCTTGGAAGGGGGGGAGGTGTTATTCCATCAGGCACTCAGTGATATAGAAAGCACATCTTTTGAGTCCCACCAAACGGCACATATAATATTTTTTCATGATTGCCCATTCTGTCGACTGTCGTGGCGTTGGCAGAGATAAATGAATACAGGTACAAATAACTCAACCGTATCTTGTGAAGGGCTTTTGGGGTAATGATTAGCACCTTGAGTTGGACCCAGAAGCTTATAGAGAACCACTGTAAAAAATAATAGTGGTGTTACATGAATGAGCCAAGGGCTATGCCTTGTATGCTGCATTTTGAACCAACTGGTGGTTTTCAAGGACAGCCCCATGGAGAGTGCATGGTTATAGTCTAAATCAGTGTTTCTCAACCTTGGCAACTTGAAGATGTCCGGACTTCAACTCCCAGAATTCCCCAACCAGCATTCGCTGGCTGGGGAATTCTGGGAGTTGAAGTCCGGACATCTTCAAGTTGCCAAGGTTGAGAAACACTGGTCTAAATGAAAGGTAGCTACGATTTGAGTTACTCTAAGCACATACTCCCCAATTTCACGAAAAGATCCAACTAAGGATACAAACATCCTTGTGGTCTCAGCTGCCCCTTTATTCTTCCATTTTGATTCAGCAATTTGGATTCACACACCATATCAAGGCATGTCTTATTATAGGAGCCACATTTGGCTGGATTCTCATTCTATATGGAAGCAACTTCTTAAACCATTGGTTAAAATACAGTGGCTGAATTCCTTCCCCTACGTACCACAACGTTTTTGTGATTTAAGAGCCGAGGTGGCGCAGTGGTTAGGGTGCAGTACTGCAGGCCACTTCAGCTGACTGCTATCTGCAGTTCAGCGGTTCAAATCTCACCGGCTCAAGGTTGACTCAGCCTTCCATCCTTCCCAGGTGGGTGAAATGAGGACCCAGACTGTGGGGGCGATATGCTGACTCTGTAAACCGCTTAGAGAGGGCTGAAAGCCCTATGAAGCGGTATATAACTCTAACTGCTATTGCTATTGCTATTTAGTTCAGAATAAGAGCCCAAACTTAAGTTACTTCGGTTAAGCAATTCTATTGTAGTCCTTAACTTTCCTCTAAAAAAGAAAATGCCGCTAAACTTTTCCCCCTAAGGGTGGTTTTGAGGGTAATTCTGGCTTTCACAGGTGAGCACCTGTACTCCACGCCAGCATCAAATTATATAGAGAACGTGCAAAAAGTAACTTTTTGCCCTTGCTGCCAAGGATGAATCTTTTGCTTCATAAGATCCCTAGAGACCTCATCTAGACCGTTTGGACTCAATATGGTCCATATGATAATAAATACTCCACAAAGTGCCGTTGAAAGGACGCAGGTGTTATTTGAGACAAGAGCCACACAGGGGCATCTCAGCAAATTTTGGAGAAGCTACATTGGAGGTCCATTTTCAGAACAGGCAAAGGGATGGGGAGAAGCACGAAATTCGGGGCACTTTGGACCAAAGGAAAATGTAAATAGGAGCCGAGATGGCACAGTGGTTAGGGTGCAGTACTGCAGGTCACTTTAGCTGACTGTGATCTGCAGTTCAGCGGTTCAAATCTCACCGGCTCAAGGTTGACTCAGCCTTCCATCCTTCCGAGGTGGGTGAAATGAGGACCCAGACTGTGGGGGCGATATGCTGACTCTGTAAAACCGCTTAGAGAGGACTGAAAGCCCTATGAAGCGGTATATAAGTCTAATAAATAAATAAATAAATAAACAAATACATGTTGCAAGGCTGACCGAGGGTTAGTTATCTCACAGCCTCTTAGGGCAATATATTAAGTTCACTCTGTGACACTGATTGTAAAGTGCTTGCGTGGGGAAGGGGGTGGAGAAGAGCTGGACAGGAGGAAGGTGGAGCAAGGCTGCCTCGACAGTTTACCCTTACAAGAACTCCACGTAGTTTAACCAAACCGGAGCAAGCGTTTTCCTACCAAAGACAGGACTAAGATTCGAATCCAGCAAGGTTTAAGGAAATGAAGATGAGAGGGGAGGAGGAGGAGGAGGAGGAGGAGGAAGAGGAGGAGGAGGACCACCAGGAGGAGGCAGGTGCTTATGCAAGTGACCCAAAAGCCATCTCACTTCGCCTCCCCCCCCCACCTCTATAATCTAAACGCCGGGAGAAGTTCTTGATAGTCCCCGTGTTATGATTTTAATCCACTCCGATGCTTTGGGGGGGGGGAGTTTGTAGCCGGTAGCAGCATCGGCAGCAGGTGGAACATATAAAAGCGAGATAATGAAGATGGGGGTACAAGTTGCACAACAAGCTCCACTCGCCTCCAACTGGTCCTCTCCCGATCGAGTAAAAGCAAAGTGAGCCAGGAACCGTTTCTGAAGGCTACTAACCACAAATAGAGAAGTTATTTTTCCCCGCGTCTAATAACATTGCGTCCCGGCGTTGGCCAATCGAAGTGGGCAATGTGCTATTTGCAACAGGCTATTTTAATGGATTGCTGGTGGCTTGGCCCACAGTTAGTATTGCAAACAGCCCCGAGGGCATCCTGGTGTTTGTAGGTGACACAAGGAAGATCGTATTTTGACTCCGGATTTCTGTTTGTTTTCCATTTATCGCGCCAGGCCAAGAGGTTTCAATCCCAAACGAAAGGGAAATAAAATGGTTCTATCTCTTTTGTTCCACACACCCCCCCACTTCGTTTCTTTCCTTTTTAATGAAACCTTGCCTCAACTGTATACATACAAAAATGATTCATGCCGGTTTTGTATAAACGGAAAACGATATTATCTCTCGAAGCAGGGCCCCCAGGAAGGGAATTGTACTAAATCGCGCACGCCCCTGAACCAGTTGAGTTCACAAGAAGCCTGCCAGGCGGAGATAGCCAACGTTGGGCCTACCTAAGCCATTAAGGTTTTTTTTGAGCGAACGCAGCAGCCCCCCAAAAACCCCAGGGCGTTCCGGGTTCCTTAAAAAGCGAGAAGTAAATTTTAAGGGTTTATAGAAGACCGGTTTGGGGAGGGGGGGGAGAAAGCGGTACTCTATCAGATAGAGTCTATCTCAATCAGAAGGAAGAGTTTGCTTTGCGCTCTTAAAGCAAGTGTTCAGACACACCAACAACCGGATTTCATGCGGCTTTAAAACAGCTCCTCTTTCAAGGGTGATTTTGGGAAGCTGCGTCCCAGCGGATCTTCCCCAAAACTCAACTGAAGCCCACATGGTTTTCTAAAGAACCCCCCCCCGCCCGCAAAAGGGAGAAGCGACCCCTAAGCCAACTCAACTGGAGCCCACATGGTTTTTTAAAGGAAACACACACCCACCCCGCAAAAGGGACAAGCGACCCCCTAAGCCAAAGAACTGCTCAGCCGATGCACACAGCGAGGATCTCGGCCAATCGTAGGCCGGCGGCGGAATTTTCTGGGGGGGGGGGGGGGGGGTTCGTCAGGTTCTGAGTTCGAGTGTTGAGCTGGGCGGGAGGGGGCGCGGAAGAAAAGCTGGCCCTCTTCCACCGGGCGTTACCACCCCCTTCCTTCCACCAGGCGAAGGATGGCTCCAAGTCAATTCTTCCTCTTGTCCCCCCCCCTGCCGCCCCCTCCCGCGACCTGCTTTCTCTGTCTCTTAGCTGTGACGCGCGAAAGGTTTTAACCCCTTGTTCTCCGCGAATGATGTAATCGCTCACTTCACCACCACCACCATCACCACCAGTTGGGGTAGGAAAAGGGGCTTTCGCCAAGAACCCGCAAGAAAATAGGCAACCTTGACGGGGCAACGACTCCCGACCCCCTTCTTCTTTTAAAGCAGCCCTCTCCTCTGCGGAATCAGGAGGCCTTCCGGCATCTCCCCCCCCCCCTCTCCCCACCCGCCACTCTGTTCCAAGAATGGGGGACTTTGTTAAATCTATTAAATGATCATTTCTGGAACGGAAACTGCTGGAAGGATTGGTTGTTTCATAGCCACTTCATAAACACATGAAACTTTGATCGAAGTTTCCTCATCCCACCCCTTGCGTAGGACGGATTCGGAGGCTTAGAAATCATTGGCCTTAAAAGTTTAGGGAGAGTTTTATCTGGCAGGCGTGGGGAAAGAGGGGAGGGGGAAGTTAATCTTGGTTTTTGAATAGATTACCCGGAACACAAGTCGTTTACCTTGATAACTACTGCAGGATAAATCCTAAAACCTGGCGGCTCTCCATAAACGGGCCAGAAAACGCTTACAGATCCCAGCAAAAGTGTAGTCAGGTGTACGGAGGCCGGGGAGGGGGGGGGGGAGTGCTTTAGGAAAAACCCTCCCTGCGGTGGAAGGAAACCTTGCCGCTGTTTCCTTTTTAAGAGAACAATAGATCCTCTGTCTCTGGCGGGTTCGCCGAGGCCCTCGGAGCTCTGGGCCGGGTTTATGTGTCCCACCACATTCAAAACACCTGTTCTCTCCGGTTTCCCTTGCCTTCCCCTTAATAGATTTAACACACACCAAGGGAATCGTCCTTAACGAACAGGTCTCCTTTATTTGCTCCCCCTTTCCATCAAGACATTTATTTATCACAATTTGAATCGTTATTTTAAAAATAGGAATGATCCCTGCTAGAGTGGCGAGGAGTGGGGGGGCAGGAATAACAGAAGCCAGGGACAGACAACAGGGGAGGAAAAAAAACCACAGACGGGGGAAAGAATTGGAGATCGCCACTCAGGCTAAAAGCCACGCGCTCCTCGAAACTGACAAGAAAAAACTGTACAGAGTAGCAAATAAATTACAATTCGTCATAACAGACTGATTGTCCATCACTTAAAGCGTCCCACAGTCCCGATTCCTTTCGAAGCTTGGAGTCCTGCAGCGGCCGCGTTTCTGTCCTTTCCATCTTCTCCCCTCTTTATTTTGTGCACTTGCCCCCCCTCCCTCAACAAAGAACATACGAAGCAAAAATAAACAGCACCTTTGCTCTCCTAGGCTACCCCCCCTCCCTCCCCCCCCCCACAACCCATCCCATAGTGCTTTTGGAATTGTTCAATATTGCACTCGTCAGGGGGTGTTTTTATCCGGTGAGCTTTTTTTTTGAACGAGAAGGAGAAGGAAAGGACAGCAACTAAAGCAATGTTTCGGAGGGAGGGGAAAGGAAGGAAGGAAGGAAGGAAGAAAGGGAGGGAGGGAGGAAGGAAGGAAGGAAGGGAGGAAGGAAGGAAGGAAGGAAGGAAGGAAGGACGGACAAGACCCATCCGGAATCAAATCAAATAAACTGAATAAATAATGTTCAAAGTGTCCATTGTGAATTTCTGAACTAGTAAGAGTTTCCATCCACCCTGAAGGCTGCCCATATTTTGGAGGCTGGGGGGTGTATTAGCGCAACTGTTCCTTTCCCACCCCGTAGATCTCTAGTCTAAGGGGAGGGGGGGGAAGGATTCCCATGAACCAGGATTCCCACTTTTCCACTGCTTTCAAAGGGGCGTTTGGCCCCATCTGGACAAAAGGACTCTTCCCTCTTCCCCTTCCCTTTCCCCAGCGCTTCCTCTTGCCCTTTTCGCATCCTCGCTTCGTTTGAACAAAAAAAACTACCATGGAATCAGATTCCAAACACACAAAGGACAGCCCCGCTCCCTTGTCACCCCCTCTTTCTACGGGACCCAGATTCGGGCTCCTGCTTCTCCTCCTTCTTCTTCTGCTCTCCTTTTTCAAAACATTCTGGTTCTTCTTAACTGTGCCTCCTTTCAAAGGGCAAGAACGGCGGGAGAAGCTGGCTCTCCGTTCGGCCTGCGCATCCTTGCAAGAGTCGCCGCTGCCTTCCAGATGCTCTTGGGGGGGGGGGGCAGCCGCCTGGAAAGGAGGCCTGAAAGGACGACTCTTCCCCCCCCCCATCGGGTTGCTCAGGCCCGTTTTCTGTCCATCCACGATCCCTCCATCCCTACTTCCCTTTGCTGCCTATCTCTCCCCACCCCGGCCTCTCTGGCTCGCACGCTGCCACCCCCCTGGGCCTGCCCAAAGGGTCCTGGCCCCAGGCCGTTGGGCGCAGTTCTCAGACGGGCCGCAGAAGCGGCACCGAGGTGACCACAGGGTGCGAGTAGTAAACCGGGTGGGGAAAAGTGAGCAAGGGCTGGCTGACGGGCGCGCTGGTCGCCCCCGCAGCCCCCGAGGCCCCGGCCGGTCCCCCTCCTCCGTCGGCCCCGGCGCTCTCGTGGTAGAGGATGGGCACCCGGACGATGCGCTGAGCGGCGGCGTGGCTCAGGTTGGCCGCCTCCAACTCGGCTGCCAACTGCCGCTTCCACTTGTTGCGCCGGTTCTGGAACCAGATCTTGACCTGCGTCTCGGTCAGGTGGAGCGAAGCGGCCAAGCCGGCCCTTTCGGAGCTGCTCAAGTAGCGCTTCAGGTCGAAGGTGGACTCGAGCTGGAAGACCTGGCTGCGCGAGAAAACGGTGCGCGTCTTCTTCTTGCGACAGGGCGGCTTCTTCTCCGGGCTGCCCGTCTCCGGCTCGCGCTTGGGCCAGTCCTCGGCGCCGCTCTCCTCTTTCTTGGCCTCCTCCGAGTCGCTCTCTTCCAAGATGATCTCGTCGGGGCTCTTGGTATCCAGCGCCTTCTCGGCCTTCAGCAACGGCTCCTCCGGGGAATCTCTGTCGGTGCCTCCCGAGGCCGGCGAAGAATCTCGGAGCAGGCATTTCTCCACGGAGGCTGGAGGGAAGCAAAGCGCACAAAAAGTCAGGAGCCCAGCCTCACAAACCAGGCGCCCAGATTCCCCGGAGGGCTCGGAAGACGCTCTCGCTCTAAATCACGGTGTCCCGGAGCCTCCTGACCCTCGGATGCCCAAGATACTAGGGGGAGAGAGTGCACCGCTGGGAACTCGACGCGAAAAGCCCCTCATTTACTAGGGTACATCTCCAGTCACCCTTCTACAGTTCTTGCGGCACATGGAAAAAACACAGAAAGTCGTAGCTGAGATTTCTGGATTTCCGCCCAGTCCATACAAGGATCCCCTCAATCTCTTTCGCCCCTCAAGGAAATTGCACCTTTGCTTGGGGAAGTTAAGACCACCGAATACTAAAGTCTCAGAACTCACTCAGTCCATTAGCCCAACTACAGGGATTTGAGGAAAAGTCCTGACTGATTTTTGAGGGACTTACTTTCACTTAATCGAGCTGAGGATTGCAACAGTTAGGTCGGCAAGTCAAATTTAAGACGGAGATCCTAAATGTCCGAATCGCCTCTACCTTTCCCCCCCAAAGCACGGTGGCATTTCGGGAACGGATTCATTCAGAAATCTTTCCCCCCACCTTTTTTTAATTTTCTTTTTGGACACACCGATTTTTAAGCCCCGGTTATTTTGACTAGGCTTACTTCCAAGTGAGTCTCTCTTTTTCACTTGAAAAGGAATCAGCCCGGCTCTCGGTTATACAACGCACCAGAGATTCTTCTTAATAAGCCTCATTGAAAGCAGGCTTTCTAAGGTGACGCACAGGTTAACGAAGCGGTAATAGAAACAGGGGAGAAGCGGGTTTGAAACGGTGCTCCTCTCCAGCACGTAGCTGTCTGGGGCTGGAGGACACCGCCTCTCCCCTTTCTCTGGTCCTCCTAGTGGGCCAGCATCTAGATGCGCCAGAAATGTAGGAAGATCCTTTTCCTCCCCGGGGCTATCTCCCCAACTGACCCGAGAAAGCCCACTGGCCAAGGAAGTTAGGGTACACCCGATTTAAGGGGAGGGGTTGTGGGGGGAGAAAACCCCTCTGGAAGAGCCTGGTCGATTCAAGGCAAAAGTTGGCCCAGCAAAGAGGTGAGGCCAAAAGCTTCGGCTCCCTCAGGAGCAACTCGTAGGGGGAGGGTGGGAAGACGCGGGGCGGTGTTGGTCAGTACCTTCCGGCCTAGGCAGATGCCCTCCGGTCAAGCTGTACGGATACCACCAGGCAGGGGATCGCTCCAGGTAGTGGGCAGGCAGGGCAAACCTCTGAGCCGGGATCTCGAAGCGTGGGAAGGCGAGGTCCCCCATCTGCGAGAGGGCGAAGCCAGCCCCTTCCAGAGCCCCCTTGGCGGCCGGAGAGAACAGCGCCCGCGTCTGCTTGAAAGGAGCCTTGGGGTGATGGTCCCCGTTAAGCAAGTTCTTGATGGAGAAAGGCGACTCCTTGGGCGGCGCGGCCGAAGGCGCGGCCGGCGGCTGCGCCTGGCTGCTGGGGGCGTCCTGGCTGGTCTCCGGCATTTTTCTTCCTTGCTTGGCGCCCCCCTCCCCCGCTTTCGGGACAGCGTTCACACTGCGTTCGGGAGTCGCTCCGAATTGGCCGTTGGCATCGGGAGGAAGGGAGGGAGAAAGGAAGGAAAGAAGGAAGGAAGGAGGGAGGGAGGGAGGGAGGAAGGAAGGAAGGAAGGAAGGAAGGAGGGAGGGAGGGAGGGAGGAAGGAAGGAAGGAAGGAAGGAAAGAAGGAAGGAAGGAAGGAAGGAAGGAAGGAAGGAAGGAAGGAAGGAGGGAGGGAGGGAAGGAAGGAAGGAGTTGGGTGGCTAAAAGGAAGGAAGGAAGGAAAGAAGGAAAGAAGGAAGGAAGGAGTTGGGTGGATGAAAGGAAGGGAGGAAGGAAGACGCCCAGCCCGATACTCTACTCGGCAAGCCAACAAGGGCCGCCGCCACCGCTGTCGCCGCCGCCACAACCGCGCTGCGGTGGTTTCTCCTGCGTCAATCCGGCGCCAAATGCTAATGCAGAAATCCAAATGTCACCCCAAGTTAACTGTTGGGAGTGCGCGGAGGTTGGGCTCTCGGAATGGCAAGCGGCATCGGGCAGGGCAGGGCAGGGCAGGGCGGCGGCTGGGGGGCCCCCGGACTCTCCCGGTCCCTCTAGGCAGGGTTGAGAAGAGTGAGCTAGTCAGCCAGCGGGAGAGGAGCCGAGAGGCAGAAGCCCCCCATCCCCGTTTGCCCGTGCACTCTCTCCCGCCTCGCGCACACGCGTTAACAGCCCCCCCCGCAACCCAACCTCCCCCCCCCCGGGAGATCCACGCCCCCCTTCGTTTTGGTCCTTTGCCTTCAGGCTAGGAGAGCTGGCCTCTTATTGGCTTTAGATAGTCCAATTAAGGCAGCAAACGAGGACCGGGCTATTAGCACAAAAGGATATTGGCTCCAGCGAAGCGGCGCTCCAAGGAGAAGGAGGGGGGCGGCATCACCCTCCCCCAACCCCTCCCGCAGTCTCTCCCTCCCTCCCTCCCTCTCTTTATCTCGGAACCCCCCCCTTCGCCCCCCTTCCCCGCCGCGCTTTTTCGGTCCAGTCAAACTCTCCAGCTCCGCAGCCGAGAGAGGGAGAGAGAGGGAGAGAGAGAGAGAGAGAGAGAGGGAGGGAGAGAGAGAGGAGAGAGAGAGAGAGGAGAGAGAGAGAGAGGAGAGAGAGAGGGGAGAGAGAGGGGAGAGAGAGAGAGAAAGAGAGAGAGGGAGAGAGAGAGGGGGGAGAGAGAGAGAGAGAGAGAGAAAGGGAGAGAGAGGGGGAGAGAGAGAGAAAGGGAGGGAGGGAGAGGGAGGGAGGGAGGGAGGGAAGAGGGTAGAAGAGGCTTAGCCAACCTGTCCCCTCCCAGAAGCGAGGAGGCAAGGGAGCTGCTCCCCCCGGGGCTCCTTGTATAGAGAGCCCCGTTTCCTTTTCTCGGACGAATCTAGGGCCAGACGCAGCCCTTGAAAGGCTCCCGGGGGTGGGGGGAACACACCTGCAAGTCGGTGACGAAAGTCGCCTGGAGTTTTGCCCAACCGGCGCGGAAGTTCCGAATTCGAACCCGGCACCCATTACTAGTCCCGTCGCCTCTTCCTCGGCCTGGTTTACTTGGCGCGACTGGGGCGGGGGGGGGGGAGAGAGAGAGAGAGAGAGAGAACCCGGCGGGGTGTGATCTGTCCCAGGGACAGAGAGATCAGAGTCGACGTGATCTGTGATCTCTAAAGCTCGAGTTTCTCCCCCCAGAAACAGATCTAGAGATCAGATCTAAAGGATCTAGAGAGATTTAGGCATCTGTCGCCGGTCCAAACGGAGCCAGCAGCTGGAGATTGAAGAGATAGAGAAAACATAATTTCAGACGTCGGTTCTAAGCCGCCTTTGCGGGCGATCCTAATGTATAGGGGTTTTAACGTCAGTCTCGTCAGTCTGATCCTCCTTCCGTGGGATCAGCACTCCGGGATCTGGTCGAAGAACTTCCGCCCGTTTAAAACTCGGATCTCGTTTGTCGCTGGAATTATTTTTCTCTCTTAGTCTCACCATTTGGGGAGAAAGGAGCTTGTTTGGTTCCTAAATTCAGATCTTTCAAAAGCCCTCGTTCTTCACTTTCCTTGTTTAGGGACCTCTTAAAAAGTCTCGTTTTAAAACGTGGTATCATCAACATCAAAACTGCAACAGAAAAATCAGATTATTGCACTAGCAAAACCTCACCGTCTCACTTTTGCCTGAGTTAGCCTGGGTGTGAATTTTTCAAATATTGGGCTTCTTCCTTCTCCCAAAATTTGTTTGGAAGAAATGTAAAGGATTGGTTATGCAGAAAAGCAAAGCAAATATATATCCTGGGGGGAAGGAACATCCTTTATTCCCTTCTGCTTAAAATAAAAGTCATATTCCTTTAAAAATTCCAGCACACGTCTAATTTCTTCAAAGGTTTGGCAGGTTTTGTTTCCAAGAATTAAGTCAAATCAAGGTGTTGATGGGAAGCTGACATTTTGCATCTGAATTATACTCAATTTTCCACTTCCCTTTCTTGGTTCTGGTATTTTATTTTCCGTATGTTCCCAGGATCTGTCCTTCACCATTTCAAAAATAAACCTATTTAAATATTACCTATTTGTAATATTATGTGAATTTTTTCTGAGGTCCAAATAATGGCGATGATACCGTAACATCATGATTATCATCAACAACAGCAACAACAACAACAATAAAAAAGGGAAAAAAAGAGAGAACCATATTATCATTTTGAAAAAAAAATGTGTTAAATGTCTACGTGTCTCACTCCCAACTGTCCTCAGAAGAAGGGGGTCGAAAATAAGGTTTCAAAGCCAAGGAAAAGAGGAGCGGATGAAATCAACAGGTGTTTCAGTTTCTTCCCAAAATTGTGGTTTTCCCATTCTCATATGTCTTGAGACTAAAAATGAGACACATCCATAGATCCAACTTTTATCTCCCCCCCAATAAGAAAGATTATGGGGGGATGGGGAAGAGGAGGAGGAAGAGGAGGAATTTACTATTTTGATTCTATATCTGTATGGGGTAAGTTTGAAAAGTGGCACTGTATCAGAAATCAAGACGTTGATAAGAAGAGATTCTTATGTGAGCTGTCCTTGAGGAAATGGCTGCTTTCTATAGTTTGGGAAGTGTAAACCAAATTAAGGCACACTCTTCCTTTAACAGAGATCTTTCCAGATAGGTAATAAGACCTTTCCCACGTTTCAGGCTAGATCACAAATGTAACCTTGGGCTGACACAATTTGATCCTTTTCCTCCTCTCCATGGGGGACGTTGCTAACAATTGAAGCCACCTTGAAGATGTCTTGGCATGATACGACTCAACAACTGCCAGTGTTTGGGTTACAACTGTTCTGTTAGCTTGCAATTGCGCATCAACTTCTCAGGGGTGGGGGGGGTGGGGGCTAAGCCTTAATGAACTTAATTGGATTTACTACGTCAAAGATGGTATTGAAAGCTTGCGTCCCTTTCCTGAGATTAAGCTCCCTTAAAATACGTGGGGCTTGCTTTGAAACCCCGCGTAGGATCACGCGTTTATTCATCGTGTTTGGTAGGTTATCGGTTTTGAACCACATTCCCAGCACTTTGTGCAGCTTCTATCTTAAGTGGGATGGAGAATTTATTCTTTAAGGCTATCTGCCCAGTACTTGTGTCCACTCCCTCTGCTAAAACTAAAGCACACAGCGCCCTCTGTTGATCTTTCCTTTGATTAAAATAGTTTCTGTTGCATGCATACGTTGCAAAATAGATCCAGCCAAACAGCTGGGCAGGAAGAAACCGCCATCAAGACCCACATAGAAGATACCTATGGGACCTTAAAGACAATATACAGTATATCTGCATGGGACATATGTGAAGTCAAAGTATTTTGGGGAACAGGAGGTTACTCAGTTTGGTCTTACCAAAATTGGAGCACCCTGTACTAAAATCCATAACTAGGTAATATTTTCTTAGGACCAACCAATATTTCACAACGTTTTTTAGCTTTGAGATTTTTTTTTCACCCCATGGGTCAATCTAGTGACTTTTTAAAAAAATGTACCTTAAGAATGGCAACTTTTTCATCACAATTTAAGCCATAGCCACTGGATTTTGAAATGCGAGATGTTTCTTAATTTTGAATGAAGCAAGTTAAAAGTTAGTTTTAACTTTTCCACAGTAAGGCTGCTGAGTGTTTTTAATGGATTCTGCAGCAGAAAAACAAAATAATGCAATCCTCTGATCACAGGCTCACTCTCAAGTTCTTGTTTTTTTTTACCTCCCCCCCTCTCCACCCAACCCCCCCCACTTCCCAGAACAAATACAGGGTATAAATCTTTAACAAATATGTTCTAAAATAAACTTAAAAAAAAGTTAGTATCATCTTTCATTTGAGCTTTAACTCCTCTTTTGTTAGGCTAACTCTAAACAGATTATATCATTCCTTGCTTCTTCAGTCATAAACTATCTGGAATTTCTTAGTCCCCTATTTATTTTGAATATAGTCAATCCATCTTCTCCACTCCAGTTTATATCTCTCATTTGAGTGGTCCTTGAGATATGCTGATATTTTAGCCATCTCTGCTAAGTTTGTAACTTTTAACGTCCATTCTTGAATAGTAGGCAAATCTTCCTTCTTCCAGTATTGTGCCACCAACAGTCTTGCTGCCGTTATTGAATGCAAAATCAAGTTAGTCTCTATAACAGAACAATCAGTAGTTATACCTAACAGGAATAACTGAGGGGTAAACTTTATCCTTTTTTAAAGAACATTTTGCATAATCCACCATATTTTTATCCAAAATGCTTTAATTTTTTTACAAGTCCACCATATGTGGTAATATGTAGCATCAACACAATCACATCTCCAGCATTTAGGTTGTAAATTCGGATACATACAAGCCAGTTTTTTAGGATCTAAATGTTTAGGATCTAAATGTTTAGGATCTAAATGTTTAGGATCTAAATGTTTAGGATCTAAATGTTTAGGATCTAAATGTGGCTCACTCTCAAGTTCTTGAAAAGTCAATAAGTCAAGGCAGTGTATGTTCATTTGCAACTTTATCTTAGATTCCTAGGTATAGCTAATCAGATGCAATTCCTTTTTCATTTCTTCTAGGGCCAATATGATTTATAGGTAAATCGGTTTATCGGTTTATTATTTATAGGCCGCCCTTTTCCCTGAGGGGACTCAGGGCGGCTTACAATTTATGGGAAGGGGAGTACAAGACAGTACGACATAGAACAATACATAAGTAAAAATAGAACACAAAATTCATTCATCATTCGGGTGGGGACGGATTACAATCTTTATCCCCAGGCCTGACGGGATAGCCAGGTCTTAAGGGCTGTGCGGAAGGTCTGGAGGGTGGTGAGGGTACGAATCTCCACGGGGAGATCGTTCCAAAGGGTTGGAGCTACTACTGAAAAGGCTCTCCTCCGCATAGTTGCCAGTCGACACTGACTGGCAGGTGGAACTCGGAGGAGGCCTAATCTGTGTGATCTAATAGGTCGTAGGGAGGTAATTGGCAGGAGGCGGTCTCTCAAGTACTCAAATCCACTACCATGGAGGGCTTTATGGGTGGTAAGTAGCACCTTGAAGCGCACCCGGAGATCAACAGGTAGCCAGCGCAGCTCGCGGAGGATAGGTGTTATGTGGGCGAACCGTGGTGCACCCACAATCACTCGCGCGGCCGCATTCTGGACTAGCTGAAGTCGCCGGATGCTCTTCAAGGGCAGCCCCATGTAGAGCACGTTGCAGTATTCCAGCCTAGAGGTCACAAATAAAAGAGCACAGATGGGCTTCTTCTCTCTAGCTCTTTTCAGGTATGTTGAACCTTCGTCATACCTAAGGAGTGGAAGTCCAATATTTCTAGAGAAGATCACTTGATGATTGGGAAGCTTGAGTACATTTCATATAGTATTGTTCTTGGTATCCCAACACATCACTGAATCAAAGGGACTCAAGCTATCTGAAAGTGTTGTGTCTGCTTAGAAGAAAGACTATAACCCTTCCTTCAGGCCCAGGAGAGGAAAATTATAATGGGATGCTTATGGAAGAATAAAGCTGATAGTCCTTCATGGGTGCTTGCATTTCCAGGAGTTGTGAAGGACTAGTGACTACACTTGAGCTTTAGTCCTGGGCTCACCAACAGAACATTACAATGTTTGCTGCATTGGGACTGAAACTTTCTTATTTCATAATAACATTAAGGAGTATGTTGCTGTCTTTTCATTTCCTGAGTGATTGCCATTTGACCTGTAATGACATGGCAATGTTGAAAGACGGGGGAGGAGACATGTTGTGATTGAACAATTCATTTTATCTTAGACCCAGGACTATCGTAGTGTCTTCTTTGGTTGAAGAGAGTAAAATGTAGGAGAAAAAGAAGTATTAAAAATTCATAGAGAATTTTCACACCACGATTCAAATTAACAAAGTTGGAAGGAACCTTGGGGATCTTTTAACCCAACCCCATGCTCAAGTAGGAAAACCTATATCATTCCAGACAGATCATTGTCCAATCTCTTCTTAAAAGCCTCCAGTGATGAAGCACCCACAACTTCTGAAAGCAAGCCACTTCTACTGGTTAATTGTTCTCATTGTCAGGAAATTTCCAATGTAAATATGAAAATTAATTAGCAATAGCAGTTAGACTTATATACCGCTTCATAGGGCTTTCAGCCTGTTGTCATATAACTCCTTGTGTAGGTGTGCATAACAGGGCATGCGCAGCCACGCTGAACCACACAGGAAAAAACAAGTCCCAAAAGATAAAACATCCTGACCAGGATTTGACCATATATAGACAGAACTTCCCTGAGCAGTAGATTAGCAATTGTACTTTGACAGGCTGTCTTAAATCACATGCTGATTGCTCCTCCTGCCTTTGTCCTATCTCAATAAAAGGGGCTCCCAGACCCCCAATCTGGGTCGCCTCATCCCGAGAAAGCTCGTGTCAGTGTCTTTTCTCAACATTGGCCTCATGGGCGAACCACGGGTACTTCACATCAGCCCTCTCTAAGCGCTTTACAGAGTCAGCATATCGCCCCCACAGTCTGGGTCCTCATTTCACCCACCTCGGAAGGATGGAAGGCTGAGTCAACCTTGAGCCAGTGAGATTAGAACCGCTGAACTGCAGATAACAGTCAGCTGAAGTGGCCTGCAGTACTGTACCCTAACCACTGCACCACCTCGGCTCTTTAAGTAAATAAAGTGCAGCATGCACCTTTCCTCCATCCCCTTTTCTCCTTTTCTATTTTCCTCCTTTGAAAAATTATTTTAGATTGGTCTTCCTTGTCCTAGATTACAACTACCACTGTGTCTACCTCTCCAAGAATGTAAGTCCCTAAGGAGAATCCGTTTCTCTGAAGCTGCCCAGAGCCACCTTGGAGAGGAGATGGGTGACATAAAAATGTAACAAATAATAAATAAATAAATACATTTGAGTCCGCACAATCAAATGGCTATTGGTATCTTCCGTCAAATCAATTTTATTCGCATATAAATAAAAATGAGGTCTAGAGCAGGTGGCAGAATCTGGTAAACCATGGCCCATTTATAAAAGGTAGGCAGAATTAGACCTGGTTAATATTTGGATGAGAGATCGCTATGAAAACCCAAAGTTGTAAATAAGATTAAGAGGAAACCCCTCTCCCCGCCAAGAAGTAACTTTATGTAAACAATTTCTGCACTCCCCATTAAAGCAATAGCAATAGCAGTTAGACTTATATACCGCTTCATAGGGCTTTCAGCCCTCTCTAAGCGGTTTACAAGGTCAGCATATCACCCCCACAGTCTGGGTCCTCATTTCACCCACCTCGGAAGGATGGAAGGCTGAGTCAACCTTGAGCCGGTGAGATTAGAACCGCTGAACTGCAGATAACAGTCAGCTGAAGTGGCCTGCAGTACTGCACCCTAACCACTGCGCCACCTCGGCACATTTAGGCAAATGTCAAAGTGGTTTAATTAGACTACTGTTAAAGAAAACTATGTAGGTACATAATTCTATATCTGTCCATGTAACTACCAAAATTGAATGAATTTGAATGGAAGGAGTCCAGTGGTGATATTCAGCAGTTTCTGACCAGTTCTGGAGAACTGGTAGCAGAAATATTGAGTCATTCGGAGAACCGGTGAATACCACGACTTGCCTCACCCCCATCTATTCTCTGCCTCCCAAGTCCCGGTTGATTGGGAGGAAATGGAGATTTTACAGTATCCTTCCCCTGCCACACCCACCAAGCATACCCACCAAGCCATGCCACACCCACTAAGCCATGCCCACTTAACCGCAATACAAAATTTTGAATCCCACCACTGAAAGAGTCTTTAATTTTTTTAAATATGAATTTGGTCCATAAAAAAAACCTTAGCTGAAATACAGTAATGGAAACTAAATTCCCCATTCCACAGTCTCCATGCTAACAACTGTCTTCTCTAAGATCCTCCCTGTAAAGTTAGGACTCTTCTGAACAATACGAGATGGGTCAAGGAGAATTGCAAGTGGAGAGAATTCTCTCACAAATTAGTAGCTTTGAATCTCAAGATTAGCACATTTAGGAAAATCCACAGAAATAAAGGCTTTCTATCTTCCAATATTCCCTTTGCATCCCAAACTGTTCAGCAAAAGCCTCTCCATCCATCAGAGAGGACTTTCTGGGACAGGGGCCTCCAGCCTTGTCAACTTTAAGACTTGTGGACTTTAACTCCCAGAATTCCTCAGCTGTCCCGCACAAGTCTTAAAGTTGCCAAGGTTGGATACCCCTGTTCTGGGCTATATAAAAAGAGGCAAACCCCTTTTCCCATGAAATCACCTTAAAGAAAATGCTGGCTCCCCCAATACTGCATTAAGGAGTAGCAATGTGCCCACTGACATATTTCATGGTGCCTACCCAATTTCCTGCCTTCAAACTTTTTCAATTCATTTCTTAAGTATTAAAAAATATATTTTTATATTAAAGAAATTGAATGGAAGGTTAGCAATCAAAGCACCAGCATAACTTGCAACTTGAACAGTACCTCTTGTTTCTATATCATCCCCCAAAATACTTTAAAAAATAATAATACTGTGGGTTGTTGCAGGCATTTGTGCAGAGCCAAGGTGGCGCAGTGGTTAAATGCAGCACTGCAGGCTACTGCTAGATCAGCAGGTCAGCGGTTCAAATCTCACCGGCTCAGGGTTGACTCAGCCTTCCATCCTTCCGAGGTGGGTAAAATGAGGACCCGGATTGTTGGGGGCAATATGCTGACTCTCTGTAAACCGCTTAGAGAGGCCTGAAAGGCCTATGAAGCGGTATATATAAGTCTACTACTGCTATTTTGCTTATCTGACTGGCTATATTGAGTGAAAATGGAGGTAAATTTTCAAAACCTCAAAGTTGCCTGGTTTGAAATGACTTGGGACCCTGTGCCAATATCTCTAAAGTAAGAAGTACAATATACTTTTTGTTTCTCTTTCGATGATGCAACCTTTTGTTATAATACAGAAGATTTTATAAGAAAGATGAGTGCATATTTTAACCTGTGGTTCTGGTTACTGACCCAGATTGAATCCTAGTTAATAGCCATTTCTGGATTGTATCCTTTCCCTATGCTATTCTCCAAACTGTAGCCAAATGTTGCAGAATACAACCTCCTGTTGTTTGGGCATTGTGACCCGACAAATGCGCGCACATCAAAAGCGCGCCAATTAAACCACGGCGACAAAAAACGCAACATCATACACGCGCCCACAACAACGCGCTGACAAAACTGCGCCCACAAAAGCGTGATTTCAGTTAAGGTAAGGGTTAGGTTCAGGGTTCTGTTTAGGGTTAGGTTTAGTGTTAGGTTTAGGGTTAGGTTTAGTGTTAGGTTTAGTGTTAGTTTTAGTTTTAGTGTTAGGTTTAGGTTTAGGGTTAGGGTTAGGGTTAGGGTTAGGTTTAGTGTTAGGTTTAGTGTTAGGGTTAGGTTTAGTGTTAGGTTTAGTGTTAGGGTTAGGTTTAGTGTTAGGTTTAGTGTTAGGTTTAGGGTTAGGGTTAGGTTTAGTGTTAGGTTTAGTGTTAGGGTTAGGTTTAGTGTTAGGTTTAGTGTTAGGTTTAGTGTTAAGTTTAGTGTTAGGTTTAGGTTTAGCTTTAGGGTTAGGGTTAGGTTTAGTGTTAGGTTTAGTGTTAGGTTTAGTGTTAGGTTTAGGGTTAGGGTTAGGTTTAGTGTTAGGTTTAGTGTTAGGTTTAGTGTTAGGTTTAGGGTTAGGGTTAGGTTTAGTGTTAGGTTTAGTGTTAGGTTTAGTGTTAGGTTTAGGGTTAGGGTTAGGTTTAGTGTTAGGTTTAGTGTTAGGTTTAGTGTTAGGTTTAGTGTTAGGTTTAGGGTTAGGGTTAGGTTTAGTGTTAGGTTTAGGTTTAGGTTTAGGGTTAGAGTTAGGGTTAGGGTTAGGGTTATTCGGTTGTTATTATTTGTTCGTTGAAGGCGCGCTTTTATTGGCGCACTGTTGTCGGCGTGCTTCTGCGCTCATTCGTTGGCGTGATTTCAAACTCACATTTTTTGTCGGTGCGGTTTCGTCACCGCGCTTTTGTTGAGCGTGCATTTGTCAGTGAACCTTCGGGCCTAAGGCATGCTCAAAGGAACCTTTTGTGGTTCCTAGAAGTTTGATGTGGGATAGTAGAAGCTTTTTGATTCAGCATAGACTACTTGAAATAGATATTGACAGCATTTGGCTGTCGCTTTCAGCAGGGAAGAGCTTATGTTCTAGGTAAATAAAACCAAGCAAACAATTTTATTTGCTGACTTGTTCCTGGATGTCGTTCAAATCTTTTTGGCAAGCCACTAGCTCTTTAGATAGAGTTTTGTCTTGGACAGTTAAAGCTGAAAACTATTTCTCATTTGCCTCACTCTTAGCTTCTTTCAGCATCTTAATTTCAGTATATCTATTCTCACAATTTGGGACACAGGGGCTCAGTGGCTAAGACGCTGAGCTTGTCGATCAGAAAGGTTGGCCGTTCGGTGGTTCGAATCCCTAGCACCGCGTAATGGAGTGAGCTCCCATTACTTGTCCCAGCTTCTGCCAACATAGCAGTTCGAAAGCATGTAAAAATACAAGTAGAAAAATAGGAAACACCTTTGGTGGGAAGGTAACAGCATTCTGTACACCCTTGGTGTTTAGTCATGCCAGCCGCATGACCACGGAGACGTCTTCAGACAGTGCTGGCTCTTCGGCTTTGAAACAGAGTTGAGCACCGTTCCCTAGAGTCAGGAACAACTAGCACATATGTGCGAGGGGAACATTTACCTTTATTCTCACAATTTCAACATTATCAGCATGTTTTGGAAGATGAGGATTTATTGCTTGCAACATTCTTGTGCCAGTATCTCAAAAATTCCATCCTGAGCTATATTTTAAGCTGCCCAGACTTACAGAGTGATAAGATGGATAGCCAAAAAAATTAATTCACTAACTAATTAATTAAATAACATCAAATGGAATGTTCAGTATTAGAACATTTTTTCTATATAGCTCCAAAATCCTTCCCCACATGCCTCCATGCACCCCCACTATCCCATTTCGAGTTTAGAACTGGAGTTTTCCATACTTAGAAAGCTTGTTTCATGTGCGAACTGTTCTAAATGTCTTAATAGCTTAATTAATTAATGGATTTTGTGAATATTTGACTTCAAAAATTTCTGAGTGGGTTACAATATAAAAGAACATATATTTTAAAGAGATATAACCATCTGGACAAAACAACACAAGAAAAAAAAATGTACAAGGGCTTCAAGACATTTCCAGGGCCCCACACCTGGAAACAGTAAAGTCTGAAGCAATTTCTAGAACCCTTTACATGGGCAAAATACATATCTCTGGCAGAATTATCTTCCAGATGGAAGAAGCAGAGATAGAGAAAGCACACTTCCTTAGTCTACATCATGTTATAAGGACTTCCAATTTCCCTTCTTGCTCTGTGATTCTGTGATTCTGTGATTCTGTGATTCTGTGATTCTGTGATTCTGTGATTCTGTGATTCTGTGATTCTGTGATTCTATGATTCTATGATGATTCTATGATTCTATGATTCTATGATTCTATGATTCTATGATTCTATGATTCTATGATTCTATGATTCTATGATTCTATGATTCTATGATTCTATGATTCTATGATTCTATGATTCTATGATTCTATGATTCTATGATTCTATTATTCAGGGGTGGGTTCCTACCAGTTCGCTCCTATTTGGTAGAACCGGTTCATCAAATCTACTGAACCGGTTAGAAGAGGTTCTACCAGTGGACCCGGAAAGCAGGCCACATCTACAGAAGAGGTTCCAAAAGTTTTTGAAACCCACCACTGGTCCTTGGATATGATTATTCTACACTATCATGCTGATATTTATAAAACTCAGTGCCTCTGTGAAAGGTAAGGATGACTACTGCGTTTGTGGTGCAATCAGAACATTGCATGTGTTGAAGTTGTTTTAACGCAAACCAAAGATGCCTTTTTAAAAAAAAGTTTACATCATATTCTTATGCATGCCAGTGCTGTGTGTGAGGTAATTTAAGGTGTTTCTGACAAGTGTCATTGGCATCTTCATATCCGGTCACATGGGTGGCAAGCCACTCCCATCCAATCACATGGGTGGCAAGCCACTCCCACAAAGAAAGCCACACCCACAGAGTAGGTTCGAACAATTTTTGAAACCCACCACTGCTCTGATTCTATGATTCTATGATTCTATGATTCTATGATTCTATGATTCTATGATTCTATGGTTCTATGGTTCTATGGTTCTATGGTTCTATGGTCTATGATTCTATGGTTCTATGGTTCTATGGTTCTATGGTTCTATGGTTCTATGGTTCTATGGTTCTATGGTTCTATGGTTCTATGGTTCTATGGTTCTATGGTTCTATGGTTCTATGGTTCTATGGTTCTATGGTTCTATGGTTCTATATTACATTATTATATTTTATGATCATGTAAAAACAACTTTGTAAAGCAGTATCAAACATTTTAAATAATGTTACAGTTCTAGCTTAGGAAGGATTTGATGGGTTGACAAAAATGCCAAATCCAAACTAAACATCAGACTGACTGTCCAACCATCCAATTTGATTAAATCCATCAATCATATGATATGCGGGATCTCATTTTGATCAACTTTCCATTAACAATACTATTTGTGTAGCAATATGGTGCTATTCAATGACTAAAGACTAATATATTGATTGATTCAATCAATCAAATCTTTCACAGAACATTAAAAAAAATCTTGACTTCACAATTTGTGGCATAGTTAACATAGTGATTAGAACTCTGCCCACAGCTAGAAGTTTGATTCTGACTTGCTCAAGGTTGACTTTCATTCTTCTGATGCTGGTAAATAAGGATCCAGATTGTTGGGGACAATATGTTGACCTTTGTAAACCACTCAGAGAGAGTTGTAAAGCACTATGGGGTAGTATATAAGTCTAAGTGCTATTGCTATAATTAATTGAGTATATTGGCATACATTATGAAGAATCATAAAGGAAAATCTTTTCACTAACAAAGAAGATCCTATCTGAGACACATCCTCAATTCTTCATGGCTTGCTCCTGATGATGAGTTTGTGTTTCAATAGGAACATTTATTATTGAGCCTTAATGAAACCTCTGATGCTTATAATAATGGTTGGCACAGTGATGATGCCCAATACATGGAACCAAATTATAGAAATGATAGGGTCAGCATTTGCCAATTTCACATTTTGGAAAAAGGAAGTTTGATGGGTTGTCAGTATTGATAGAGGGGTGGGCAGGGAGCGAGTGAGAGAATGAGTTAAGTCTATTTTGGAATATGCATTTCGTGTTTTGTCTATTTAAATCATTTCTTAAACTAGCAGGAAACCATTTTCAACAATAAAAAGCAGAAAAGCCATTGAGAGTCATAACAAAATCCTCCCGTGTAGGGTTTCATGCCACCCTGGGGCTATGCATTGTCTTCCTCTTTACTTTCGGCCCGAGAACTGCTTGGGGCTTCTGTCTCCTGAACTAAAAACTAGGTCAAGTTTCTAGAGAAAAAGAGTCTCTTAAACTCAAAGGCACATCAGCCATTGAATCATAGCCATGAAGCAAATTCCTGCCTCCCAAAACCATCTTAAAGATTTATGACAGTCCCTGAAAGACTTGGGGTGTGTAACGCTATGAATGGATTAAACGAATAATATCGCTTATATATTTTTCAATGGAGATAACTTTGTTTTAGAACACAATGAGTAATAGAACCTAGCAGAATCAGGGCTACTTACACCAAATGCAGCAATAAATATCTCCAAGGTGCTCAGTGTTGCTGAAAAGTGTGCATTAGATAGCTATATCACTAAAGGGGAATAGAAAAGAAAAGTAATATATCTACCTTAGAATGAAACAAAAAAAAAAACCCCTTACTTATCATGATGAAGTCTGAAGATTGTGAATACCTGTCAGCCTCTGCTTTGCTGCTGCCATTGTAACGGGGAGAGGGGACATGGTATTTGGGAAGGGAATCATGATGTGCTGGAGGAAGATTCCAAACGCTGACCTGACCATCTTACTGCGCATGTGGAGGAATGGAGTTTCCCGCCAAGGTTAACTGTCCGGCATTCCATCCTGGTGATGTCTTTTGAAGTTATCTCCCACCTGACAGTTGGGTGCATTATAATTGGACTATGGACTGGGGTGCCAAGGGGAGGGGATTGAATTATACATGATATTCTTAGCTTTCGCGCCTAATTAACCAGATTCAGCTTAGCTTTGCTACTGTTCGTTTATAATTAGTAAAAGTACACTTGATTTCAAACAAATGGAGTTGAGTGGTTTCTTTCCTGATTATTAAATGAAGTCGCATCTGACAATACCATAGTTCTGTATGATGTTTTTCCATTTATAGCCAATAGCTTTTACTAATTTAAATAATAATAGGAATAGGAATAAAAGTCAACAGTGAATAGCTTAACCAGCTATGCTTTGCTAATGACATTTTCCTTTTCTCCAACAATGCTGAAAACCTTCAAAGTTAAGCAACAGAATTAAATGACAGCAACAGGTTTCGGGATCGAAAATGTACCTGTAGAAACACAAGCAATATTTAGCAACTGCTTTCAACCTTTAACCGATAACGATTGAAAATTATGAAGTGGGGAATGTCAGCCGCCACATCTACCTTGGTCATGGAGGATGATATCACACAAGAAATGTTAAAGTAAACTAAAGAGACCATTTGGATTTTTTTTTTTTTGCTATATTCCCAAATTTCATGCCAACCTGTTAAAAAAGCACTTGTTTAATCAGAGTCTATTACCTGTGTTGACATATTATTGCATGCCTGCAATAATGCAAAATAAGTGAAAAATTGAAAGACAAGGAATAGCAATAGCAATAGCAGTTAGACTTATATACCGCTTCATAGGGCTTTCAGCCCTCTCTAAGCGGTTTTACAGAGTCAGCATATTGCCCCCACAGTCTGGGTCCTCATTTCACCCACCTCGGAAGGATGGAAGGCTGAGTCAACCTTGAGCTGGTGAGATTTGAACTGCTGAACTGCAGCTAGCAGTCAGCTGAAGTGGCTGCAGTACTGCACCCTAACCACTGTGCCACCTCGGCTCAGAAAGGGCATGGGATGGCAAATGCTTAACATAGTAAAACCTGGCAGGAAAATAAACATAGCATCTGTCAACAGGAATATCTGATATAAAGAAGTAAATAGTCTCACCGAAATAAAAATATTATATCATGATCAGATCTGGGTTGGACAAGTACAGTCTTCCAGTGGTTACCAACTGATCTTCAGACACAAAGAAAATGCCCCCCAAAACACTGGCAGATTATGTAACTCAGTTCAAAGGTGTTAGCTGAAACTTGTCTGCAAGTGGTTAACATGATAGAAGGCCATTGAAGAGGTCTTCATCCAGTGGTGGGTTTCAAAAATTGTTCGAACCTACTCTGTGGGTGTGGCCTCCTTTGTGGGAGTGGCTTGCTGCCCATGTGACCGGATGGGAGTGGCTTGCCACCCATGTAACCGGATATGAAGATGCCAACGACACTTGTCAGAACCACCTTAAATTACCTCACACACAGCACTGGCATGCATAAGAATATGATGTCAACTTGTTTTTTAAAAGGCATCTTTGGTTTGCGTTAAAACAACTTCAACACACGAAATGTTCTGATTGCACCACAAATGCAGTAGCCATCCTTACCTTTCACAGAGGCACTGAGTTTTATAAATATGATCATGATAGTGTAGAATAATCATATCCAAGGACCAGTGGTGGGTTTCAAAAATTTTTGGAACCTCTTCTGTAGGTGTGGCCTGCTTTCCAGGTCCACTGGTGGAACCTCTTCTAAGTGGTCATAAGTCATTTTTTTCAGTATTTTGTAACTTTGATCAGTCGCTAAATGAACTGTTGTAAGTCGAAGACTGCCTGTATTGTAATTTGTTTGAATTTTTCAAAATTATCACAGAAAGCATCTTCTTTCTTGTCTTGATAACTGTTGTGGTATCTTGACAACAGGGCATCTGAATTCCACTTGGAAGAATTTAGTTCTTTGATGCGAATTCAGAAGCCAGTAATCCTTTTCAGCTTCTCAGTGAATAATTTTTGTTCCTTCAAATCCAGGTGCCTGCCGCTGCATATCATTTGTTCCACTAAAATCCATTATATTCTAAAATACAGCAGTTGCAATCAAGGACCATTCCATTATGGCACTATGAAATGCATATTATTATATACATTTCTATGAAATTGTTCATTTTTTTTAATAGGAAAAGCAGTTTCTTGCCACAACCGCTACATGGAAAAAAAATATAAAGGTAACAAAATTAATTTAAAAAAATAAATAAATTGCATCTTCATTAAAAAAAATCTATTAGAGTGCTCGCTTCAGCAGCACATATACTAAAATTGGAACGATACAGAGAAGATTAGCATGGCCCCTGCGGAAGGATGACACGCAAATTCGTGAAGCGTTCCACATTTTTGACTGTATGATAAAGTGGGCACAAAATTTTTAAGAACCAATAATGTTGGATACATGGGAAAAGATATGGGTAAGAAATGTACAATTTACACAAGCCCGGAATTTGAGAGAAAACTTTTACAAGATGTTTTATAGATGGCATTTAGATCCTAAAAAACTGGCCTGTATGTATCCGAATTTACAACCTAAATGCTGGAGATGTGATTGTGCTGATGCTACATACTATCATATATAGTGGACTTGTAAAAAGGTTAAAGCATTTTGGATAAAAATATGGTGGAGTATGCAAAATGTTCTTAAAAAAAGGAGAAAGTTTACCCCTCAGTTATTCTTGTTAGGCATAACTACTGATTGTACTGTTATAGAGACTAACTTGATTTTGTATTTAATAAGGGCAGCAAGACTGTTGGTGGCGCAATACTGGAAGAAGGAAGATTTGCCTACTATTGAAGAATGGACATTAAAAGTAACAAACCTAGCAGAGATGGCTAAAATATCAGCATATCTCAAGGATCACTCAAATGAGAGATACAAACTAGAGTGGAGAAGATGCATTGACTATACTCAAAATAAATATGGGAATAAGAAATTCCAGATAGTTTATGACTGAAGAAACAAGGAATGATATAATCTGTTTAGAGTTAGCCTAGCAAAGAGGAGTTAAAGCTCAAATGAAAGATGATACTAACTATCTTTAAGTTTATTTTAGAACATCTTTGTTAAAGATGTATACCCTGTATTTGTTCTCGGAAGTCGTGGGGGGGGAAGGTTGAGGGGTGTGGGGTTCGGGTGGGAAGGGCAGGGGGGGGAGGTAAACATTTGTAAACTTTTTTTTCTAAAATTTTAAATTAAAAAAATCTATTAGATAGGGCTTAATGAGATGCTATCCAGATGTATTTATTACAACTCCCAGTATTTATAATGTGGGAACTGTGGAACTTTGGGAGCTGTAGTTCAGAAGTCTGAGGGGGGCAAGAAAAGGAAAACTGCTTTATGATTTATTATAATTAAAGCTAATTTAAGGATTGCCCAATTACGGTGCTTGTTGTATTTAAAAAAACTTCATTATCAACTGATTGAGCCTGCGTGGTCCAGATCTCAGCTTCATATCCATTAATATTACTCCAGCCTTCATAAAACATATTTGTTGCTTAATTAGTGTTATTACAACTGCACATAGCATTGGATTTAGACAATTATTTTATTACTCTTCCAATTCAAAATTAATTGGCTAGTGTTCGTATGGATCAATTGTGTAAATTTAATGTTTGAGGTAGTTCCTTATTGTGATTTAGAGTGATTGTTTTTCTGCACTCTGCAGGGATTCCTGTTTGAAAGATTATCATTTAGCTAGCCAAATGATACCATTTAGCTATCATAAGGTATCATTTTAAGGAAAGTTCAAACTTCTGATTCTGTTCTACAGAGGAATTATTGAGTCTGTCATCTGCACCTCTATAACTGCCTGGTTTGGATCTGCAACCAAACAAGACAGACACAGACTTCAGAGGATAATTAGAACTGCAGAAAAAAACAATTGCTACCAACCTGTCCTTCCATCCAGTAACCTGTATACTGCATGAGTCAAAAAGAGGGCTGTGGAAATATCTACAGACCTCTCACATCAGTGGTGGGTTTCAAAATTTGTTTGAACCTACTCTGTAGGTGTGGCCTCCTTTGTGGGAGTGGCTTGCCGCCCATGTGACCGGATGGGAGTGGCTTGCCGCCCATGTGACCAGATATGAAGATGCCGACGACACTTGTCAGAACCACCTTAAATTACCTCGCACACAGCACTGGCATGCATAAGAATATGGTGTAAACTTGTTTTTCAAAAGGCATCTTTGGTTTGCGTTAAAACAACTTCAACACACGCAATGTTCTGATTGCACCACAAACGCAGTAGTCATCCTTACCTTTCACAGAGGCACTGAGTTTTATAAATAGGAGCATGATAGTGTAGAATAATCATATCCAAAGACCAGTGGTGGGTTTCAAAATTTTTTGGAACGTTTTCTGTAGGTGTGGCCTGCTTTCCGGGTCCACCGGTGGAACCTCTTCTAACCGGTTCGGTAGATTTGACGAACCGGTTCTACCGAATAGGTGCGAACTGGTAGGAACCCACCTCTGTCTCACATCCTGGATATAAATTGTTTCAACTTCTACCCTCAAAACGATGCTATGGAGCACTGCACGCCAGAAGTAGACACAAGGACAGTCCCCCCCCCCGAATGCCATCACTCTGCTAAACAACTAATTCCCACAACACTGTCAAATTATCTAATAAGACTATATTACTTTTATTCTTCTCTTTCTTCCCAGTACCTATCTTTTCCCACTTATGACTATAACCAGGTTGCTTGTATCTTTACAATTTATATTGTTTTATTTGTTTCCTAATATAATTTGATTGCTTATTAGTAATCTATGACTATTACTAAGTGTTGTATCTTATGATTCTTGATGAATGGATTCTATTTTATTTTTCTTATGTACACTGAGAGCATCTGCACCAAAGACAAATTCCTTGTTTGTCCAATCACACTTGGCCAATAAAGAATTCAATTCAATTCTATCCTACCCTACCCTATCCTATCCTATCCTACCCTATCCTATCCTGCTTTTTGGGGGGGCATGGCTCCATCCCACAGTATATAGAATAACAGAGTTGGAAGGGACCTTGGAGGTCTTCTAGTCTAACCCCCTGCCTAGGCAGGAAACCCGACAGGATACCCTGAAAGAATAGCCAATAATTCTGTGATTTAGTTATGTGATTAAAAAAACCGTTTATGCAGAAACTGTTCATTCTCACTATCCATTAGTCTACATAGCCATGTTTGCTAAATAAATAAATGAAGCAAACCCCAGACAATGAACCAAAGTGAAACAATAATCTTAAAGCAACATGCATTTATACTTGGGCCTTTAAAGTGGAAGGAGTTATGGCAGGGAAAGAGTTAACTTTTTCTATTCTTTTACTTTAGGAAAAGAATAGAAAATAGTAAAAAAAAAACCTAGTGAATAATAGTTGGCTCTTTTTTAGCTTGCTTCTTTTTAGCAGCTAGATCAGTGGTGGGTTTCAAAAATTGTTCGAACCTACTCTGTGGGTGTGGCCTCCTTTGTGGGAGTGGCCTCCTTTGTGGGAGTGGCTTTCCGCCCATGTGACTGGATATGAAGATGCCGATGACACTTGTAAGAACCACCTTAAATTACCTCACACACAGCACTGGCATGCATAAGAATATGATGCAAACTTGTTTTTTAAAAGGAATCTTTGGTTAAAACAACTTCAACACACGCAATGTTCTGATGGCACTACAAACGCAGTAGTCATCCTTACCTTTCACAGAGGCACTGAGTTTTATAAATATGAGCATGATATTGTAGAATAATCATATCCAAGGACCAGTGGTGGATTTCAAAATTTTTTGGAACCTCTTCTGTAGGTGTGGCCTGCTTTCCGGGTCCACTGGTGGAACCTCTTCTAACCGGTTCGGTAGATTTGATGAACCAGTTCTACCGAATAGGTGCGAACTGGTAGGAACCCACCTCTGAGCTAGATAGTTAATTAAGTATACTACCCAGAGGATGTTGTTGGATTGATAGCATGTAAAAAATGCAAATAAATAAATAGAGTGGTTGATTTGCCTTTATTCTCTAATGTGTAAAGGAGTATACGTTTCAACATTGCCTTCAGCCAGGTAATAGCAATATATACATCTTTTAGGGAAAAATAGTACATTCGGATATTACTAGTAAAAATAAAAACAATGCTAAAATAAAATTTATAGTGCTAAAATCAGTCTTGAAGCATGTTAAAACAAAAACATCATTAAATATTTATTTATTCTACAATGCCTTTCCAGACCAAAAAAAATATTACTTGTCCAACATGTCTCTCAGGAAGGAATTTCATTAAGATATGTCATTCCTGCTCCTTCTCTTTTTTTTGGTTCTTATTTTTATAAAAATAATGAATGAAATTTAGGTTAAATAGTGATTCGGGGTGAGCTCCTGTTACTTGTCCCAGCTTCTGTCAACCTAGCAGCTTGAAAGCATGTAAAAATGCAAGTAGAAAAATAGGGACCATCTTTGGTGGGAAGGTAACAGCGTTCCATGCGCCTTCAGCGTTTAGTCATGGTGGCCACATGACCACAGAGGCGTCTTCAAACACTGATGGCTCTTCGGCTTTGAAATAGAGATGAGCACCGCCCCCTAGAGTAGGAAACGACTAGCACATATGTGCGAGGGGAACCTTTACCTTATACACCAGATAAACTCCTAAAATTATAGACCCAGAACCAGAAAAAATGATTGATCTTGTAGGCCCTGATTTTCCATGTAGACATACAGTAACTCAGAATATTGACAGACAGAAATAGAATTAAAATTGATCATATCATACTGGAAAGCCCAACATGCATACTCCTATTTTACATCTCGTTTAAAATACAAATGAGAGACCGCCTACTGCCAATTACCTCCACTAGGCCAATAAGATCCCATAGATTAGGCCTCCTCCGAATTCCATCAGCCGGTCAATGTCGACTGGCAACTACCTGGAGGAGAGCCTTCTCGGTGGCAGCTCCGACCCTCTGGAACAATCTCCCCATGGAGATTCGTACCCTCACCACCCTTCAGACCTTCCGCGTAGCCCTTAAAACCTGGCTGTCCCGACAGGCCTGGGGCTAAAGACTTCACCCCCACCCAAATAGTATGACTGTTGTGCTTTTTAACGATGTATTGTCTTCATGTGTATAACTTGTTTTGTACTTCCCTCCCCCTGAATTGTGAGCCGTCCTGAGTCCCCTCAGGGAAAAGGGCGGCATACAAATAAAGTTAAATCCAAATCCAAATCCAAATCCAAATGTACAATGTTTAAATATTTTTATTAGAAAATGAAAAGGAGAAACTTTAAAATGTGGAAGTGGATATTACGATTGCAAAGTTGCCATCGATTCTATGTTAGAAAATTAGACTATCTTTACCAACAAGCAAGCATGGTCATATAGATTTTTGAAGAGTTCTGAAGTGCTTAAGTTTCAAAATATCAAATACTTTCCTCTGAAACCAAATAAGATTGCCCTTTTAGAATCTTTCTAAGGAAATATTGCGTTTTGCCTTTTTACATTAGTGCCTGAAGTGGTTTTCTTCCTCTCTCTTTAAAAGGTATAATCCATACTGAACCAGTTGTTTTGAACAGGCCTAGACAAATATAGATTATCCACATGTAAACCAATAAGGAGAAAATAAGAAGCAATATGTGTAGTTTACAGTAGCTAAATTGTCTACAGTTTTAAGAGTTCTTTTATAATAACTGATTTCAATGCAGTTATGGTCTATTGAGTCAATGGTTTTTTAAAAAGGTTCTTAGATTTGATTTTTATCTCAGATTTTAGCAATGCCCCAGGAACTATTACATTTTACTTTAAAATACCTTGAAGTTGTGTTATAAGGATTTGGTTTAACAACACTAAAGTATAGTATATTTGTGTACACATACTGTAACTGTATGCATCAGTATTTGTAAGAAGATGGCTCAACTAACATTTTTTATATGCAGTACAATGCCCAGTGACACAAAGTAAATGAAATATTACTTACAGTAATATTTATTCATTCTATTGTTGGTGCACCGATCTTGACTAAAAAAGATTACAAGCAAGGTTATGAAGGAACATCTACTGCATAATAATCAAGCAAATACAAGTTTTTGTTTTCAGTACCATGGACAGTAACCTCTTCATTCTATAAAGCAGTGTTTCTCAACCTTGGCAACTTGAAGATGTCCGGACTTCAACTCCCAGAATTCCCCAGCCAGCATTCGCTGGCTGGGGAATTCTGGGAGTTGAAGTCCGGACATCTTCAAGTTGCCAAGGTTGAGAAACACTGCTATAAAGCTTAGCGAGAGCACTTCTTCCTAATTAACGGAAGATAGTCCATAGCTATTAAAAATAAATAAATAAAATAAAAGACCAAAACCTAATACGGACTTTATGCTGTATTCTGCTTTCCTGTTTAAAAAAGATATTAAGGACTTCCCCTCCCCCAAAAGAAATAGTCTTTAAAAAAACGATAATCTGCAAAATAGGAGAAAGGAATGTTATGTGTGTTTATCGCTTTATGCTACTTACAAAATAATAAAGGAATAAAATAAAATATAAATAAATAAAAGAATAGAATGGCACGCAAAAGAAACAGGATTTTAGCTGTTCAGTATTTTGTTATTGGCGCTTGACGGATGCCTTCTGTACAAAATCTGACATTTTATGAGCATTAGGATCAAGTCTGCTCTGTGTTTCTATGTATGAGAGTATTAAATTGTGTGGGATTTTTTTTCACTTGAGGGCAAAACCTACAGAAATACAACTATGTCTTGTATTATAAATCTACCCAGGAATATAATTAGGTTTTGCAGATTTGCAGGAGATAAGTTTGAGACTTCAAACAAGATGTTTTAAGTCAATCTCTTCAGAAATCCCTCCCTCCTCAAAGATCAAGAGAGTTACAACTTTGCTTTCATATCTGTGGATTTGATCAGATGGCATGGAAATTACTTCCTGCCCCAAATAATTGCTTCACTTCCCCTTTGGTCTTTCTTTCAATCTTCTGAGTATATCAGAACTGATACAGTATATGACGTATCGAGTAAATGGAAAATGCATTGGCAATATCAATTGTTTCATAAATACTGTCAGGTAAGATATGCTGTTTTATTTCCTTTTTAAAACCTTATTATTGAAAAACCAATAACTTGCTATTTACTTTTTTTTCCAGCATACTGACTAGATATACGGCAGGCAATGAACCTAATAAAAAAGTAGAGCATTCTTCTCCTTCAGCTACCAGGCATAGCATATATCTTTAGAAGAACACTACCATTCATCTATATAATCTAGGAAAGTTGTGTACTTATACACATATACGTATTTGTGATACTGGTGAATATCTGTAGCTCAGGTGTAGGATGAGGGCAGTGGTGGGTTTCAAAAATTGTTCGAACCTACTCTGTGGGTGTGGCCTCCTTTGTGGGAGTTGCTTGCCACCCATGTGACCGGATGGGAGTGGCTTGCCGCCCATGTGACCGGATATGAAGATGCCGACGACACTTGTCAGAACCACCTTAAATTACCTCACACACAGCACTGGCATGCATAAGAATAGGATGTAAACTTGTTTTTTAAAAGGCATCTTTGGTTTGCGTTAAAACAACTTCAACACACGCAATGTTCTGATTGCACCACAAACGCAGTAGTCATCCTTACCTTTCACAGAGGCACTGAGTTTTATAAATATGAGCATGATAGTATAGAATAATCATATCCAAGGACCAGTGGTGGGTTTCGAAAAATTTTGGAACCTCTTCTGTAGGTGTGGCCTGCTTTCCGGGTCCACTGGTGGAACCTCTTCTAACCGGTTCGGTAGATTTGACGAACCGGTTCTACCGAATAGGTGCGAACTGGTAGGAACTGGATGAGGGTGAAGGTTTATTCTCTGAGCTTGAGGGTTGGTTTCCAAATGTTTTGTTTCCAGGCTAAGTAACAGCATTCAGCAGATATTACATAATGTCATGTGTGGTTCTTCTGCTTATAAGGGCTCTGTGTGGTCAGTAGGTTTTGTGATGGGGATGTCACATCAGGTGAGGGTGATCCATCACAAGATCCTCAGCTGAGGTGACCCTCAACTGACGTGAGCTCCCCATCACAAGACCTACTGACCACACAAAACCCTTATAAGCAGAAGGACACTGACATCCCCTAAGCTCCACTGAAGATGTTACCTAACCTGGTAATGAAACATTCAGAAACCAACTCATAAGCTCAGTGAAAAAATCTCCACCCACGTGTACATATAACATATGCAGATTCATAGATGCAGACTCTCAACAGCAATATAAGGATTTTGACTACTGGATTATGCTGTCCAATAGCAAGATTAAAAGTATGCTGGAAGAAGTAATTTGTCTTTACAATTCCCTCACGAGGAACTACCTCATCTAAATGAAACCAAAGTAAAGTTCAAAATGCACAGTATCCCTGAAGTAAACCAATATTTATTTATTTATTTATTTATTTATTTATTTATTTATTTATTTATTTATTAGACTCATATACCGCTTCATAGGGCTTTCAGCCCTCTCTAAGCGGTTTACAGAATCAGCATATCGCCCCCACAGTCTGGGTCCTCATTTCACCCACCTCGGAAGGATGGAAGGCTGAGTCGACCTTGAGCCGGTGAGATTTGAATCGCTGAGCTGCAGATCACAGTCAGCTAAAGTGGCCTGCAGTACTGCACCCTAACCACTGCGCCACCTCGGCTCAATAGTGTGACAGAGTTCTTTCTTAATGGTGGCTGCAACCATTTTATCAAGCAAATAGGAAATCCAGCTAGAATCTAATATTTTATGTTTGAGAACTAGGGGAGATTAACATAGCATCACATAAGTGTATGAAATTATTATTATGTTTGGTCTTACAGTCAGCCAGATGTTTAAACTGGATTTGGCATTTTCATCCACCTTGACAGTTCGTCACAAGAAACTGGAATAGGCAGATGTTGTTAGTGTTAGAGGTGTCATAGCAGGATTTAAGCTATAGCAATAGCAATAGCAGTTAGACTTATATACTGCTTCATAGGGCTTTCAGCCCTCTCTAAGCAGTTTACAGAGTCAGCATATTGCCCCCAACAATCCGGGTCCTCATTTTACCCACCTCGGAAGGATGGAAGGCTGAGTCAACCCTGAGCCGGTGAGATTTGAACAGCCAAACTGCGGAACTGCAGTCAGCTGAAGTAGCCTGCAGTGCTGCATTTAACCACTGCGCCACCTCGGCTCTGTTCCAAATAAAGCTGCCTTTTGCAATTGACTGGTGGGAATTTTGTCAATGCTGATGGCATGGTCCCGATGGTGCTCCCGATGTTTTGAAACTGCATATCAAGTGCTTATTATTATTGATACTATTTTTTGCATTCTTTTGCCACAGTTGTCTACTTCCATTGACTTAGACTTAGCAGTAGACTTATATACTGCTTCATTGTTATTTTCTCCAGTTCTTTGTCTTTTGTTCTGTCTCCAAGAAGCGCAGTGTCCACTATTTAGGCTTGTTTTATTTCTCTCATCAGTAATTTGATGTTGTACCTTCCAATCATGTCACTTATCAATGAACTTCCTGGTTCTCATTACCTTCCTTAAGTAAGGACTACTTGTACAAAAATAGTTTTTTAAACATTTGGAGAAAACAAAATCCTTTCCCAAGATGACAATGATTAATTATTTCTTGTTACATTCAATGCTGTTAATATTAATTATATAGATATGGCTAACATATGGAGTCTAAAGGCCATCTAGAATGAATCTGTTAGAGGGTATACAACCATATTTTGGGGAGTATAAGATGCACCGGAGCATAAGATGCACCAAGGTTTTAAAGAAGCAAATTTTTTAAAAAAAGTTTTTGCACTCTCACGAAAACAGGCCCATTTTTTTAAAAAAGGGCATGGATAGCCCTTGGGAGGCTTGTAGGGTACTCCTGGGTGTGGAGGGGGGGGAACAAGCAAAAAAGGACATAGATAGCCTTTAGGAAGCTTATAGAGTGCTCCTGGGGGTTGGGAGGGGGATTGAGCAAAAAAGGCCTGTTTTTTGCTCATTTCTGCCCTCCCCAGCCTTCAGCTCTCTGAAAGCCTCCTACAAGCTATGCACGGCCATTTTGGTAAAGAGTGCGGGGTTTCGGGAGGCAAAAAATGCTGTATTCAGTGTATAAGACGCATCCAGATTTTCAGCCTCTTTTTTGAAGATGAAATGTGCGTCTTATACTCGGAAAAATACGGGTAAGTTCTAGTGTGGGAAGTTATCATCCAGCCCTCTCCCAGAAAAATGAAATATCCTAGGAAATATTGAAAAGGCAGAATATTTCTCTGGATATGAAAAGAAAGTAACATGTTTTAAAAGACAGAATAGTTGCCCGTAGCTTCCTGCCCATCCCCACTGTTAATGGGCCATTAAGAAGGCCAAGCTAGTCACTTTTACATAATAAAGACTCCTCCACTGCAGCCCCAGGGGGGATGGGAGTAAAGGCATGATAATATTGGCCCTTTACTCAACTGACCACATGGCATCTGAGAACTCAACTAAACCTGGATTCAAAACACAGCCCAGAGAGTTGTCCCTGCATGGCCCCATGGGAGTCTGACAACCAATCAGAATACATTTCTTACAGAGGAACAGGAAACAGAGAGGTGGGACTGAACAGGTTATAAAAAGCCTAGCAAGCCCCTCCCTCAGCCCTTCTCTTCTTCTCCACCAACATTGAAGCATGTGATCACCTTTTCTGTTCAGGGCTCAAGCCATGTGGCCCTGTCCAACAATAAACCATCTTTCCAAGCAGCCTCCATGTCTCCAGTGTCTTTTTCCCCACTTGGAGCCGAACCCAGATTTCTTTCATCACTAGGAAATAAGAATTGTCAGTAGTTGGTATTTAAAACATCAGTAGAATCTCCAGAATATGGAAATGTTTTGGTTAAGTGTGATATTTAGGGATGAGCAATGAAGCTGATATTGGTTTAAGAGAAATAAAAGAAAGCCCCTTAATAAACAAGTGGAAATCATAGCAGAAATAAATAAATAAAAGAGATATCACATTAGTACAATCCTAAATTCCTTTCACACACATTTACTCATTATATTCCAAATAATGCCAAATGTAATCCAATTAATTATAACCTAGTATAAATCTTAGTGTTCCTTTACGTCTCAGCAATCATTGCAATGCAGATATTATCAAACAAGTGATAACAATAAAAACACTGAGACATTTTGGTGAAAGCAACCTGTTGGCAGACTATCAAACCTAGCAGAAGTGATATTGGTCACTATTTTAGCCCCTTCCTACTAGTTCTATGATTCTATTTTGAAAATGCTCAAATGTGGATCTAAAATTGATCAGGAGATTAAAGTAGATGCCCTAAGTGAACCCTTACAGTTCCATAATTCTATATTTTTTCTAGGCAATTAAACCCTGCTTTTTTTATTTTCATCTAGTTCTCAACTGTTTAATTTTTGGCTTCAGGACCTTTTCTCAGGGGCATTTATATTTGAATATCTAAACAATCCTTTATGCTTTTCAGAAGTTGCACAGATTGTACAGAAATAATTTATAATTTAAAATAGCAATTGCAGTAGCAGTTAGACTTATATACCGCTTCATAGGGCTTTCAGCCCTCTCTAAGCAGTTTACAGAGTCAGCATATCGCCCCCACAATCTAGGGCCTCATTTTACCCACCTCGGAAGGATGGAAGGTTGAGTCAACCCTGAGCCGGTGAGATTTGAACCGCTGAACTGCTGAACTAGCAGTCAGCTGAAGTGGTCTGCAGTACTGCACTCTACCCACTGCGCCACCTCGGCTCTTCAAAACAATCAATTCAAAAACAAAACAATCGCTACAGTACCTTGCAAGCTAGCAATGATCAGGATTTTACTAAATTTCTGGAGAATAACGATGCCATATGTTTAAAACCTGTGATATTAGCAGTTGCTTCTTTCTTATGACTAATCTTCTCACCACCGCCACCAATATGTAAAACCTTCTCTGCTTACAGTACCAATTTGCCCTTTATCATTGCACAGAGGCCACTATTTCAATTTACTCCGTTAAATTTTCCGTGGCGGCAGATTGTTATATCACTGGGCACGATTATGAGTCAGTATATGTCAAAGGCTTACGGGTTAGTCTATGTGACAATTATAGTACTACCAAAATAAGCAGAGGTGGGCTACGGACAGTAAAATGGCTTATGCAAATAGTATTATTCTCAATAATGATCAACATCAGGAGAAAAGATATTACATTGAAGCTGAGTTTCATTTTAAAAATGTTGTCTGAGTACTAGAGATCTTCTCCATCCTAATTTCCCCCTTTTAAGCCCTGTCATTTATACAGCCTATTAACCTTTAACTTTTATGACTATCTGAACATGAAATACTGTCAGCATTTAAGCCTGAAAATACTAGAGCCGCGACTTCTTGCTTAGCAAAGGAAGTGACACGCGCTCCTTTAAATCAGTCATTTTTAACATTAGTCATTCTCACAGACATAGAGATGCATACAAAGCAGGGGTGGGTTTCAACCGGTTCGCGGCGGTCCCTGCGAACCGGTTGGTCGGCGAACCCAGAAGTAAGTAACTTCCGGGAACGGCGAAGGGCCCACCTGCCCGCCCGCGCTCCTTACCCGGTGTTGACGAGTTCTGCGCTTCCACGCATGCGCAGGACGCATACAGCGCCTGCGCGATCCTCCAGGAGCAGCTGGAGCATCGCACAGACGCTAGTACGCATGCGTGCACCGCGCGCGTGCACGAGGACGCCGCCGGCCCCGTTCCAACCGAACCAGTTGGAACGGGGCGAGAAACCCACCCCTGATACAAAGTAACCAGATAGCCAGATAAACCAAAAAAGTCTATTTATATTTGATAACATGATGGTCAGCTACACAGAGGGCTACTGTGAATTCGTAAAACTCTTTACTAGAGTTTATATCTATTAATGCAGAGCTTCTGTTTGGACTGACCAAGAAAATCGATAAGAATTATCATTTTGCAACTCCAGAGGAGAGCGTGAGTAAATATTTTGGCTTAAAAAGAAATCCAATAAAGAAACACGGGGTTTCACTTATGCCTTTTGATCTAATTGATAGCCTTATTTTCATATTCATTATACATAAAGGTAGGGACTTTCTTCCAGATATCAGGATCAGTAGTTTCACTATTGAGTTAATCCGCTGTCTAAAACCAATTTAAAAAACCACTAGCATTTACAGATTGTATGGATGAACTGTGGTATGGAATTACTATACCAGTATTAGCAATTGGTATACCAACAATTGCTATAAGAGCCATGGTAACACAGTGGTTAGAGTGCAGTACCGCAGGCAACTTTTGCTGACTGCTGGCTGACTGCAGTTTGACAGTTCAAATCTCACCAGGCTCAAGGTTGACTCAGCCTTCCATTCCTATTGAGGTGGGTAAACTTAGGACCCAAACTTTTGGGGGCAATGCTTACTCTGTAAACTCTGTACTGTAAATTAGCCCATTTTTTGCTCATTTTTGCCCTTCCGAAGCCCCTCTCAAACTCTCTGCATGCCCCTTTTTCACAAATAAATGGTTGGTTGGTTGGTTGATTAGATTTATATGCCGCCCTTCTCCCAAGGACTCAGGGCCGCGTACAACATTAAAAGAAACACATAATACAAAAGTTTTTAAAAACGTTAAATAGAATATCCCAACAAACCCGATTAGAATTGACAATAACATTTTTTTAAAAAAGTTCAAATTAAAATTAACAATGATCAATAATTTATTTTGTTTTGTTCAGGCCAGGCTGGCTTGCTGGAAAAGCCAACTTTTTAGGGCGCGTCAGAAGGACCGGAGGTCGGGGATTATATGAAGCTCCGGGGGCAGCTCATTCCAGAGGGAAGGGGCTCCCACAGAGAAGGCTCTCCCCCTGGGGGTCACCAGTCGACACTGTCTGGCCGACGGCACCCTGAGGAGGCCAACTCTGTGGGATCGCACTGGGTGGTGGGAGGCTACCGGTGGCCAGTAGGTGGTCTCGCAGGTATGCATAGGGTTTGGGAGGCCTGCAGAGTACTCCTGGGGGCCGGGGAGGGCAAAAATGTTTTTTTTAGCAATAGCAATAGCAGTTAGACTTATATACCGCTTCATAGGGCTTTCAGCCCTCTCTAAGCGGTTTACAGAGTCAGCATATTGCCCCCAACAACAATCCGGGTCCTCATTTTACCCACCTCGGAAGGATGGAAGGCTGAGTCAACCCTGAGCCGGTGAGATTTGAACAGCCAAACTGCGGAACTGCAGTCAGCTGAAGTAGCCTGCAGTGCTGCATTTAACCACTGCGCCACCTCGGCTCTTTTTTAATTTACCTCTTCAAAATATTTGCATGTCTTATACTCTGGTGCATCTTATAATTCAAAAAAATACAGTAAATAGAAAAAATAGAGATGAGTTGCTAAAACCTGGACAGTCACTAGATCCCAGCAATAGAAAACCTTAACTCTGTAAGGTTTATTGGATGAGAAGCAAAACGTCATTAAAGAAAAACCAGAAAATCCAATTGCCTCTTGAAAAAGCACCTTTGGGATAACCATGACCTGGATGACTGGGAGGCTCCATAGACAACTCTCCAGAAATTCCTCCCACTTCTATTGATAGAGTCAAGTGGCGATCCAGAAGTTAGATTCAAGACTCCAAACAATGTATTTATTAATTTGGAAGAATATTTAAGATCTTACTCCTTTGGTTTTTCATCAGAATGCACATTAAAAAAGGCTTCTGTTCCTATGAGGCAACAGTGATTTTATCATCAATTTAATTCCTTTTGCACCCTGTGAATCCTGCTGCAGGATTATTTCATCTTCATAGCAGAGAAAGTCTAGAGGCACCAGAGATTAAACATAATTTTTTTAAAAAGCCAGGCATACAAGACACATACAAGACGACGGATACTTTTTTAAAAAAACTTAAATTGCCTTCCAATTCTGATAACCAGGGCTATCTGCAGAGAAATCTATCTTATGAGTAAACTCTTGATAATGAGGTCTCACTCATTGGAAGGTCTATGGCTCAGCTGAGCACTTCCCTATTGAATTTTCACCTGATGTTTTGGGATTTGGGTAATACTTCATCTTGGTTAGTGGTGGGTTTCAAAAACTGTTCGAACCTACTCTGTGGGTGTGGCCTCCTTTGTGGGAGTGGCTTGCCACCCATGTGACCGGATGGGAGTGGCTTGCCGCCCATGTGACCGGATATGAAGATGCTGACAACACTTGTCAGAACCACCTTAAATTACCTCACACACAGCACTGGCATGCATAAGAATAGGATGTCAACTTGTTTTTTAAAAGGCATCTTTGGTTTGCGTTAAAACAACTTCAACACACGCAATGTTCTGATTGCACCACAAACGCAGTAGTCATCCTTACCTTTCACAGAGGCCCTGAGTTTTATAAATATGAGCATGATAGTGTAGAATAATCATATCCAAGGACCAGTGGTGGGTTTCAAAAAATTTCGGAACCTCTTCTGTAGGTGTGGCCTGCTTTCCAGGTCCACTGGTGGAACCTCTTCTAACCGGTTCGGTAGATTTGACGAACCGGTTCTACCGAATAGGTGTGAACTGGTAGGAACCCATCTCTGATCTTGGTGCAGAAGATCAGTTTTTGGTTACACAAACATCCGATGCTAGAGCCAATTTATTTTTCAATGCTCAAAATCAGATCCAGATTGTGGGGAGGACTTTGATCCATTGTTCAATAAAATTGTTTCAGGAGAGAAATGATACATATGACACACACAACACGCTTTCCAAATTTTGTGAAGGATTTCTGACAGAATTCAAGGATCCAGAGAGAAGAATTGTTAGATTCAATAGCCAAGTGGTATGTATCACCCCATCGAAAAAACCCATAAGCACCTTGTAAAACTGGATTCCTGTGCAATGAAATTTATACAACCAAACAAGACTGGATCTTGCAAAATTTGTACATTTTGTCCACATCACACAGGTTATACCGTATTTTGCTTAATGACAGTCTGTTGAATAATGAAGAGTTGGTTTAGTTCTCGGATCATGATTTCATATAATTGAATTGAATTGAATTGAATTTATTAGATTTATAGGCCGCCCAATCCCGGAGGACTCCGGGCGGCTTACACAAAACAAGAAAAGAAAAACACAAACAAAATAAAAATAAAGATTTAAAAATTCTCCAACACACATATGTTCAGAGTGGGGCTGGACCCTACATAATAAGGTCAATAGCCCCAGGCCTGCCGGAACAGCCAGGTTTTAACAGCTTTTCTGAAGGCCATGAGGGTGGGTGAGGTCTGGACCTCTGGGGGTAGCTGATTCCACAGGGTCGGAGCAGCCACAGAGAAGGCTCTCTTCCGAGGCCCCACCAGCCGATACTGTCCGGCTGACGGCGTCCTAAGGAGGCCCACCCCGTGGGATCTTATCGGCCATTGGGAGGTATGCGGCAGTAGGCGGTCTCGCAAATACGCTGGTCCTGAGCCATGTAGGGCTTTAAAGGTAATGACCAACACCTTGAATTGCGTTCGGAGACCAATTGGCCGCCAGTGCAGCTCGCGGAGGATAGGTGTAAGATGGGTGTATCTCGATGCACTCAATATCGCTCGTGCGGCTGCATTCTGGACTAGCTGTAGTCTCCGAACGCTTTTCAAGGGTAGCCCCATGTAGAGTGCATTGCAATAATCCAGCCATAAACTCAGTCATGAACTGGATCTTTTTTTTCTCTTTCTATAGAGGACAAAGTTCTAAACAAGTAAAGGATACCGTCTTCAACTGTATGTTTCTTCATTTAGCTCTTTGTTTTAGTGCCGTTCTTTTTTTTTAATATTTACCTAAAGTTCTCATCTTTCCAGCCTCTATTTTATGGTTAGTATAAGGCCAGCTGAAAGATAATATATTGCAACTGTTATATTATTTATTTCAAAGTCAAGTTATTGATTATTGCCCACTGAAAGTGACAAATGGCATCTGAGAAAGGCACGGTCAGCGGTTTCCATTAAAAAAATGATAGTATTGCTCATGGATTGTTAAAAGATTCAGTTTAGGTACTTTATAGGTTTATATCCATCACAATTTAATGACCAAATGATGAAAAATATGAGTTGTGAGCAATTCCTTTCTGTTCCAGTTTAATGTTCAAGCAGTTAGCAAAATAACCCAGTTTTGGTGTGAAAGCTTTATACACCCAGACCCGATAATACATAATAGAGTAATTATCTTTGAGATTTATTTATTTTTTGTTGTTCTCTCTCAAACCAGGGAAACATTAAAGAACAGGCTACAATTTTGGTTTTTTGGATTAAACAGAATTTGGTCAAACCAGAGGTTTCTCTGTTCACGATCTACTTTTCCTAAAACTACCCTCAACAACAATGACCTTTAAAAATGGATGGTAGCTGTAACTAACACACATATATCTCTAATGCAAAAATAAACCCTGCTGTCCCCACTTGTAAAATGCGACAAATGCAAGTCTTTTGCTAATGCTTATGCTACATCAATTATGTTAAAGATACCACAAGAACCTGGATCAAATAAGAAAGTTAATATATAATGCATTCAGGGGTGGGTTTCTCGCCCCGTTCCAACCGGTTCGGTTGGAACAGGGCCGGCGGCGTCCTCGTGCACGCGCGCAGTGCACGCATGCGTACTAGCGTCTATGCGATGCTCCAGCTGCTCCTGGAGGATCACGCAGGCGCTGTATGCGTCCTGCGCATGCGTGGAAGCGCAGAACTCGTCAAAACTGGGTAAGAAACGCGGGCGGGCGGGTGGACTCTTCGGCATTCCCGGAAGTTACTTACTTCCGGGTTCGTCAACCAACCGGTTCACGGGGACCGCCGCGAACCGCCTGAAACCCACCCCTGAATGCATTGTGCATTATGAGAGCCTTAGTAAGACCACACACCTGGAATACTGCATGCAGTTTTGGTCACCACACTATAAAAAAGATGTTGAGAATCTAGAAAAAGTGCAGAGAACCACAACCAATATGATTAGGGGACTAGAGGCTAAAACATACAATGAATGGTTGCAAGTACTTGGTATGGCTAGTTTAGTGAAGAGAAAGACCAAGGGAGACATGATAGCAGTGTTCCAGTATTTGAGGGGCTGCCACAGAGAGGAAAGGGTCAAGCTATTTTCCAAGGCACCTGAAGGCCAGTCAAGGAATAATGGATAGAAGCTGATCAAGGTGAGAATCAATAGCAATAGCAGTTAGACTTATATACTGCTTCATAGGGCTTTCAGCCCTCTCTAAGCGGTTTACAGAGTCAGCATACTGCCCCCACAGTCTGGGTCCTCATTTCACCCACCTCGGAAGGATGGAAGGCTGAGTCAACCTTGAGCCGGTGAGATTAGAACCGCTGAACTGCAGATAACAGTCAGCTGAAGTGGCCTGCAGTACTGCACCCTAACTACTGCACCATCTCAACCTAGAAATAAGGAAAAAATTTCTGACAGTGAGAACAATCAACTAATGGAACAGCTTGCATTCAGAGGTTGTGGGAGCTTCATCACTGGAGGCTTTCAAGAAGAGATTGCCATTTGTCAGAAATGGTGTAGGGTCTCCTGGTTGAGCAGGAGGCTGGATTAGATGACCCACAAAGTTCCTTCCAACTCTTTAAATCTGTTATTACCGAAAACAAATTATAATAAAGAGGTCAGTTGGATGGGGCTGCATCTCTAAAGTTGGTGAATTCTGCTTTTGCCAATTACCTCCAACAGACCGATTAGATCCCACAGATTAGGCCTCCTCCGAGTTCCATCGGCCGGTCAGTGTCAACTGGCAACCACGCGGAGGAGAGCCTTCTCTGTGGCTGCTCCGGCCCTCTGGAACGAGCTCCCCGTGGAGATTCAGACCCTCACCACCCTCCAGGCTTTCCGCAAAGCCCTCAAAACCTGGCTGTTCCGACAGGCCTGGGGCTGATGAGTTCCTGTCCCCGCTCGAATGCTGTGCTGTTGATTGTTTTTAAATTGTGGTGTTGTGTTGTCCGTTGTCTTTTTTTCCTGTTGTACATCCCTCCCCCCCCGACTTGGTTTGTGAGCCGCCCTGAGTCCCTCTGGGAATAGGGCGGCATAGAAATACAATCAAATCAAATCAAATCAATTCTTTAGAGAACCCACAGGTTTCTCCGAGGAAAGATTGAGCTAAACGAGACAAGCATCAATGCTACTATTCTTCAGAGAAGTAGTGGACTACAGATAGTCCTCGACTTGCATCAGTTCATTTAGTGACATTTGAAGTTACGATGGCACTGAAAAATGTGACTTATGACCGTTTTCCATAGTTATGATCTTTGCAGCATCCCTATAATTAAGTGATCAAAAGTCAGGTGGCAACGTGGCAACTGGTTCACATTTATGACGGTTTCAGTGTCCCAGGATCATGTGCTCCCCTTTTGTGACCTTCTGACAAGCAAAGTCAATGGGGAAGCCAGATTCATTTAACAACCGGGTTACTAACTTATAAACTGCAGTGATTCACTTAACGACTGTTAAATGGGAAGGAAAAAATAGCAATAGCAGTTAGACTTATATACCGCTTCATAGGGCTTTCAGCCCTCTCTAAGCGGTTTACAGAGTCAGCATATTGCCCGCAACAACAATCCGGGTCCTCATTTTACCCACCTCGGAAGGATGGGAGGCTGAGTCAACCTTGAGCCGGTGAGATTTGAACAGCCGAACTGCAGAACTGCAGTCAGCTGAAGTAGCCTGCAGTGCTGCACTCTAACCACTGTGCCACCTCGGCTCTAAAAATGGGGCAAAACTTACTTAACAAATGTCTTAACAGAAAATTTGGGCTCAATTGTGGTAGTAAGTCAAGGATTACCTGTATTTTACATTGTTGAATGAATTATATGAGCCCTACAAATGATTTCTATGGGGTTAGCTTTCATTTATAATAACCCTTTACCAGAAACATTGATATACTAACACTTGGGTCATTTCAGCATCAGGAGACTTTATCCCTCCCTTCACAGTTATGAAGTAATGTTTCACCTGTGTATTCGACTGGGCTTCTCAATTCAGCTCAAAAAAAATATATCTCACAACCTCTGTGTTCTAAAAGGAAAGAGACAATGAAGGCAGCAATAATTTTCTACACATATGGAGAAAATTTACTTCATTATTGTTAGTATGAGTGACAAGTGGAAAAGCAACAAGGGAGTTACTGTTGCGTGGTGTCAGAGATGGACAAAATATGACTTCATCTGAAGTATTTTTAGTAGGTTAAATTGCAAAGACCCAGAGGCGCCCCTGAGAGTTGACATAAATTCAGTAAAATAACGGATTCACATTGCTTTGAATCAGTTAGTTAAAATCTCTATCTTTTTAGCATTTTCATATTATCCTAAGGAACTTCAGGGAATTATTGTATATTAGGTTTAACTCACTAACCTATGTTATTACTTTATCTAAGACATAAAAAGTTAGTTTTCTGTTCTGACCCCCCCCCCCCCCTTTCTCTGTCCAGGAACGAAAGCCGAAACCAACGTAAATGAGAATGTTTTTTAATCAGTCCAGACTCTCGTTGGCTGCAAGCCACATAAACAAAGAGATAAGCACTCTGGCAGCAAGTCCGACAAACCTTGGCAGCAATGCAAACAAACTCTGGCAGCAATCCAGCCTGCCAAGTTTGTTTCTTGTTAGTCCTTAACGTTGACTTCTGCAGAAGGGCGTGGCACAAGCAGTCTCTTTTATAATCAGGAGAGGATCTTAATGAGCATCAGCTGAGCGCAATCACCTCCTGTAATTACACCGTTGTTCTTGACGCTGAGTAGCCCTTCGATGGCGTGCATCCTGGAACAACTCACAGGTGTTTTCTGGATCACTCACTCTTGTCTCCTCCCCACTGATCCAAGGCTCAGGCGCCACCTGGTGGCCAACCAGTCTCTCCGCGCCCTGCTAGGAGTCGGAACCCTGTCCAGGGTCCTCCACCTCCTCCAGGGCCGACTCATAAGACCCCTCGCTGTCGGAGTCTGGCGGCAGCTCCAACGGCTCCTGCCAGGCCACAACAGTTTTCTAACAGACTACAGGTACTCCTCACCTTACGTCCACAACTAAGCCCAAAATTTCTGTGGCTAAGTTTGTTAAGTGAGTTTTGGCTCATTTTATGTCCCTTTTAGCCACAGTTGTTAACTAAGTAACAAGTTTGTTTAATGAATCAGGCTTCCCCATGGATTTGGCTTGTCAGAAGGTTGCAAAAGGTGATCACATATCCCCAGGACCGTCATAAATATAAGTCGTTTCCCAAGTGTCTGAATTTTGATCACATGACTGTGGGGATGCTGCAATGAACATAAGTGTGAAAAATTATCAGAAGTTACTTTCAGTGCTCTCCTAACTTTGAAGAGTCAGTAAATGAACTGTTGTAAGTCAAATACTACCGGTACCTGTATTTGTGTAATCCTGGTTGGAGAACAAACCCAAAAATGATATTGTGTGATATCTGTGTAGGAGATTAAGCAATTCTACTATCACTAATTATTTGTATTTTTACTGTAGATGTGTACATCTCACAAATATTTTCCTATTGCACCCTACTGCAAACATAGTTGGACATTGATGAATGAGGATTAAAAATGGGAATCCAAATTTCCAAAGTTGTACTGGAGGCAGTGTATACAGGCATTTAAAAGAGAGAAAAAAGGTGCATTTCACTTAATCTGCTCCTTGTTGTTCTTTTGTCTTTCACCACTTCTACAATGTCCTCTGCACAGCCACAGAAAGTGTTAAGTACAGCTACTGTATATTCAAAAGCATTGAGATTGAGATGAAGTGTATGTAGATGACATCTATGCAGCTTCTTTGCCAGACTCTCCTCCAATTCCAGAGCCAGCTTCTATAGTATACACCAGTGGTGGTTTTCAAAAATTGTTCGAACCTACTCTGTGGGTGTAGCCTCCTTTGTGGGAGTGGCTTGCCGCCCATGTGACCGGATGGGAGTGGCTTGCCGCCCATGTGAACGGATATGAAGATGCCGACGACACTTGTCAGAACCACCTTAAATTACCTCACACACAGCACTGGCATGCATAAGAGTATGATGTAAACATGTTTTTTAAAAGGCATCTTTGGTTTGCGTTAAAACAACTTCAACAGATGCAATGTTCTGATTACACCACAAAACGCAGTAGTCATCCTTACCTTCCACAGAGGCACTGAGTTTTATAAATATGAGCATGATAGTGTAGAATAATCATATCCAAGGACCAGTGGTGGGTTTCAAAAAATCTTGCAACCTCTTCTGTAGGTGTGGCCGGCTTTCCGGGTCCACTGGTGGAACCTCTTCTAACCGGTTCGGTAGATTTGACGAACCGGTTCTACCGAATAGGTGCGAACTGGTAGGAACCCACCTCTGTATACACCTTTAATGAACACCTGGAACAGGTCCGCCTCATAGTGGTCTCTAAAGAACTTTAACACAGATTATTCTAAGGACCACTTATTAATATTTTATATAGAAACTTATCTGGGTGCCTTTCTTAATCAAGACAATATTAGGCAGCTTGTAATATTAAATAAAAGCAGAATAAATAAAACCAACCAACCCCATCACAGCATCACATATTTCAAACTCAGCACTGCAACATCACACAGCTGTCCCAAGCTCTTGCTTTGGCTGGTTCCCTTCACTTAACTTCCAGATACATCCAATGTCTTTTTAGCACATGAGTAATCTGGTTATTCCAAATACTCTGGTACACACTGGTGGTCTCTTCTTATTTTGCCCTAGCGTCAAAAAGTTGTTGCTATTATTATTCCATGAAACTGTAGCTCAGTCAGTTGGCTGTTGGATTTATTGATTGCTAAATGACAACCAAGAGTTTTGAGGGTTTGTATCTCTGGTTTGCTATCTAGTGGTTGTCCAGACTTGTGTAGTATTTGTGGACATGTGATTTACCTTTTGCAACCTTGCAACGAGCAAAGTCAATGAGAAGCCAGATTCACGTAACAATGAATAAATCCTGATGAACAGCACAGTCTGAGAAAATGCTTTAGCTGTAGAGATTTGGGTGGAAGCTCGATTGCAAATATGGAGATAAAATAAACATATATTATATGTTATATTCATCCATCCATCCATCCATCCATCCATATTAAAGGGAAAGTAAGGAGAAAATGCTCTATTCTCTGAATTTTGAAAGATTTTTCTGGAAGAGATTCTCTGAATGAACCATGGTGGTGATGCAGGAGGGGGTGCACAGGTAAACCCACCAGTGGCTGGCCAGGTTAGGTGGTCTTAATAGAACGGACCTTATAAATTCATATTAGCTTGGCTTTTCATTCTAGTGCCCTGGAGTTCCAAAGTTGACTTTTAGCTGGAGTGAACTTTCTCTCCAAATTCCTCATAAGTATTAAAAATAGGGCTGAACAGTGTGGCAAGACCCTGTAAAGGAGGGGCACAGGAAGCCAGGTGTGGGTGAGAGATAGAACAGAGGTAAAACTGCTGACAGCTTAAGACATTATAGGAACTTCTCTTTTTTGTATTTCTCCTATGTACTTCGCTGTAACATTCCAAATGAACTTCTGTTTTTCGAAATGTCATGCTTGTCTCGTGTATGGAAACGCCTTGAGAATGCACAGTATGGAACACGGCATAAAAGTAGCATCCTGGGCAGAGCCCAGGCAGTTCAGACTTTGGTGTGTGAGCACGCTGAACTCGATGCATCAAATAAACCTGTTTCTCTCACCTTCGTGGTATCGAGTCCTGGTCTTTCGTAAGTAGATTACAAACCTCAATCTGCTGCAACAGTGGCACAATGGTTAGAATGCAGTACTGCAGGCTAACTCACTGCTCACTGCCAGGAGTTCAATCCTGAGTGGCTCAAGGTTGACTCAGCCTTCTATTCTTCCAAGGTCGATAAAATGAGGACCCAGATGGTTGGGGGCAATATGCTGACTCTGTAAACCACTTAGAAAGGACTGTAAAGCACTATGAATCAGCATAAGTCTAAATGCTATAGCTATTGCTAAATCTCTAGCACAGTTTTCACTTTTCTCATCGTTCTGGCTGGTTGGGAGGATTTCATGAATGCTGCTCTTACCATTATTTTCACTGCTGAAAATTCACCTTTATTTAACAGATGATTATTGACTGTTTCCCAAAGTATGTCCATCATTTGATAACTGCAATATTAAGCGATAGCGAGCACGCATACAAGAATACTGTTCCAGATTTCCTGATGCCCTAAGATTGATTTTTCCTATGTCAATTCAAACCGAATGTTTTTCAATAAAAGCATTTCATATACTCAGCTGCATATCATCAAGTGTTGAACAGTCAAATTATGATAAATGCGCCAGTTATTATCATGTATAAATTGGCAGCATCTTATTTCTTTTCCACGGACAGTCGATCAGCTGTGATTATTGTTATGGTTTGCAAATACATAAATTAACATTAAAGGGAAAAGGGAAAATCAAACAAGAATAATTAGCAAAACAAGCATTAAATATAGAGTTATAAGTTGAGAAACTGCGCAATACAGCAAACTAGTTTAAACATCTTAAAGCAAAACAGGACATTTGTATATAAATAACTAAATATATAAACACTGATAAAAGATCTTTGGGATATATTGATCACAAATATCAAATTTTTCACTGTTTAGAAGCCAGTCTTTCAAATCAGAAGTCTCGAAAGTCATCCTGAAAACTTATATTTTCTAAAAAAACATATTCATATAAGTACAAAACTACAATTTTTCTACTACAGTTTCACAATGTTGACATTTACCAACTGGAATACTTTTAATAAAGGTGTGTTAAGTTAGAACATCATCGTAAAAATCCTCATGCAGCCATGTCAGAGGTGGGTTCCTACCAGTTCGCACCTATTCAGTAGAACCGGTTCGTCAAATCTACCGAACCGGTTAGAAGAGGTTCCACCAGTGGACCTGGAAAGGAGGCCACACCTACAGAAGAGGTTCCAAAAGTTTTTGAAACCCACCACTGGTCCTTGGATATGATTATTCTACACTATCATGCTCATATTTATAAAACTCAGGGCCTCTGTGAAAGGTAAGGATGACTACTGTGTTTGTGGTGCAATCAGAACATTGTGTGTGTTGAAGTTGTTTTAACGCAAACCAAAGATGCCTTTTAAAAAACAAGTTTACATCCTATTCTTATGCATGCCAGTGCTGTGTGTGAGGTAATTTAAGGTGGTTCTAACAAGTGTTGTCGGCATCTTCATATCCGGTCACATGGGTGGCAAGCCACTCCCACAAAGGAGGCCACACCCACAGAGTAGGTTCAAACAATTTTTGAAACCCACCACTGAGCCATGCGGTACATGATTGACTTTAGGCTAATTAATTTATTTCAATCTAATTTTCTTTGCAAGATTATGTTGTGGACAAAGTAATCATTTGTGCTGATCTGAGAGTTTATCTGAAAATGGTAATATATTTTTTTAAAAAACAATTAATTAGTTAATATGTGCAATTTTTGTTATGTTTTTAAATATCGATCCTCCTTCTTCAATCTGATCCCCCTCCTTTTGTGTTCTAGTTCAATTAAAAGGGAAGGCTGGTGTAGAGCAGAGGTGTCAAACTCAATTTCATTGAGGGCCAAATCAGGGCTGTGGTTGACCTTGGGGGGGCTGGGCGTGCATAGTCGACTGAGTGGGTGTGACCGACTGGGTGGGCATGGCCAGCTTGACACCATTCCCCAAACTGTTGGCATGTTTCCTCTTCACATTGGGTAGACCGGGTAGACGCCATGCTGGCCCAATGTTTCCTCTTCGCATTGGATAGGCCAGGGTGAACGTGGGTTAGACTGGACTGAAGCAACGCGGGTGGACAAGACTGAATCAACAGGGGCCGTACCCTTACATTTTCCAGGACAGCCCGGCAGGCTGGATCCAACCACATAACAGGCCATATCCACCCTGCAAGTCTTGAGTTTGATACACCTCATCCCAGTGGTGGGTTTCAAAAATTGTTTGAACCTACTCTGTGGGTTGGCCTCCTTTGTGGGAGTGGCTTGCTGCCCATGTGACCGGATGGGAGTGGCTTGCCACCCATGTGACCAGATATGAAGATGCCGACGACACTTGTCAGAACCACCTTAAATTACCTCACACACAGCACTGGCATGCATAAGAATAAGACGTAAACTTGTTTTTTAAAGGGCATCTTTGGTTTGCGTTAAAACAACACACACAATGTTCTGATTGCACCACAAACGCAGTAGTCATCCTTCCCTTTCACAGAGGCCCTGAGTTTTATAAATAGGAGCATGATAGTGTAGAATAATCATATCCAAGGACCAGTGGTGGGTTTCAAAAAATCTTGGAACCTCTTCTGTAGGTGTGGCCTGCTTTCCGGGTCCACTGGTGGAACCTCTTCTAACCGGTTTGGTAGATTTGACGAACCGGTTCTACCGAATAGGTGCGAACTGGTAGGAACCCACCTCTGCCTCATCCAGAGGAAGCAAAATAGAACAATGCGCTTGGAGAAGTCAGCATTAGTAAGGTTTTAGAAAGCTCATAGTAAATCCTAAATTTATGGTTTATGAATGGCCTCCATTTTGAGTGAGAAATCACTGGGATTCTTCAGTAATTCCTCTGCTCAGGGCCGATCGTAAGCAGTATCATTTGTACACAGAATGTCGGCATGATTAATATCTGTAATGTCAATGAAGATGATGAAAAAGAATGCTAGACCTCCCTGTTGGGGAAACATATTTTGCTATGATGTAAATAAACCTGAGGAAACCCCAAAAGTTAAGGGTGAAATACAGCATATGTTGCACATAAGCATCTAGTAACAACTGGGAAGTCTCTTAACAGCCTGTTAATGAATCTTTTGTTCCAAGCCATTCAAGCACAGATGGCTGGTTTCATCTTCTCCTTTAAATTTCTTTGCCTGTGTATAGTCTGAGCCATAATGATTTCTCTTCTAATTTATTTCTGGTACAGTAATCTAGCATAAATTCCCATAAACTGCTTCCCACATTATAGGCTGGGAATCCCAAGCTCATAGACCGAGAAAGATTGTGTCTGCTACTAACTGAAGAAAGAAATATATTGATATGTTTCATTTGCAACCAACTTTTCTTTGGAAACCTACCCACACAAAGCTTTCTCACTTTATCCTTGTAGCAACAGCTTTGTAAGAGCCGAGGTGGCGCAGTGGTTAGGGTGCAGTACTGCAGGCCACTTCAGCTGACTGTGATCTGCAGTTCAGCGGTTCAAATCTCACCGGCTCAAGGTCGACTCAGCCTTCCATCCTTCCGAGGTGGGTGAAATGAGGACCCAGACTGTGGGGGCAAGTTGCTGACTCAATTTGCTAAAAAATTTGTAAACCGCTTAGAGAGGACTGAAAGCCCTATGAAGTGTTATATAAGTCTAATTAATAAATAAATAAAAATAAATAAATTTGTGGGTGGGGTGGGATATAGTGACTGGATGAAAGTCACCCCATGATTTTATTCAGTGAAAATATGAATCTGGGAATTGTTGCTTTCAGATGAAAACCTGAACGATTCCAGCTAATGATGAGGATGGTGGAGGTCAGAAGAATCGGTATTGGGCATAGCCACGTGGCTCCCACAATTACACTATATACAACTGTATGATAAAGCTAGTTTATATCAGGCTCAATTCCTCATGTTCTTCTTTCTTCTTGTCTGATTCAGAAACAAGAATTTAAAAAAGCAGAAAAAAATATACATAGATTTATGGATCTAGATACTAAATGCACACAGCTGATTTCCAAGTCCAGGTGAAATTACCAGACACATATCAATATCTGAACAAATCTTTTTGATGCTAAATTTTAGGACAGACTCATATAGCAATAGCATTAGCACTTATACTTATATACCTCTTTATAGTGCTTTACTAAGTGGTTTACAGAGTCAGCATATTGCCCCTAACAATCTGGGTCCTCATTTTACTGACTTCAAAAGGAGGGAAAGCTGAGTCAAACTTGAGCTGTTCAAGATCGAACTGCTGGCAGCTGGCAGAGTTAGCTTGCAATACTGCATTTTAACCACTGCATCACCATTCTGTTTCCCTTTGTATCATCAAAATATTTCCCCCCATCAAATATTTTTTTAATTCACAGAACGTTAGAGCATCAACCCCAATGTGCTTATTTCTGTGTACCTAGAATTATTCACATGAAATACAATTCAAATATGCAACCATTCTTGTGACTCAGCAGAAGTTTGCTGTGAGTTGAATCGCGATGCAGGAATAACAATGCAGCTGGGGCTCGTTAGTGTGGTCTTCTGGAGATAAAAGGACTGATGGTGCCACGCCTTGGTTGCAGAAGTCAACATTCATCGTTCGTGCATGGTTCATTGTTCATCAGTCGTGGTTTGTTTGTGAGAGACACTTGGATAAGTGATTTGCTTTCTGTAACCCTGATTCAAAGAGACACTTGGAGAAGTGATTTGCTTTGTAAGAGATCTTTGTTTTTGCATTCTGTTATCTTCTTGCCAGAGACTTTATTTATGTTTATTTTTGGGCTCGCAGCCAGCGTGAGCCGAGGCTGATAAAGTTCTTTCCTTTTAAGTCTGTCTGACTGTCGTCTTTGAACGAGCGAAGGAGGGGGGGTTCAGAACACATTCTATACACATATTAAAAAGAACTATATTTCTATAAGGGCTTTAACATATGACCCTTTAAAATGATTAGATCATACCAGTTTTGATATCTTATGACCAATTTCGTTACCTTTTTAAAAAAAATTCAGAAATTGTGATATTAGGCATTACCAACAGGTCATTTTATTATAAATGAATAAATTACAGCCAAAGATAAATATATTTATAATACCTGACTAATTAAATAGTTATTGCTTGCTGTCAGAATTTTAGCAAGTACCAAGACCTCCAAGTTCTTTCTAATAATTTAAAGGCTGCTGTTGCATTCCACTTAGCAGTATAGGACTGCTATACTGAGGGAGGGGGGGGGGATCATATGCATCATCAGTCTCAAGTTCCTTCATGCCCACAAGAGATTTAAGTCCATCCCACCTTGAATTCCATTGACTGTTATCTACCTCCAATTTGCTTTGACTGTTAGTAGTTCAGATTCTTGTAGAGAGCATTAACATACGATAAACCTATATTCATTTGAACTGTCTGGGCTCCTGATTTCCTAGGATTGATAGCAGCCTACCAGAGGTGGGTTCCTACCAGTTCACACCTATTTGGTAGAACCGGTTCATCAAATCTACCGAACCGGTTAGAAGAGGTTCCACCAGTGGACCCGGAAAGCAGGCCATACCTACACAAGAGGTTCCAAAAATTTTTGAAACCCACCACTGGTCCTTGGATATGATTATTCTACACTATCATGCTCATATTTATAAAACTCAGTGCCTCTGTGAAAGGTAAGGATGACTACTGTGTTTGTGGTGCAATCAGAACATTGCGTGTGTTGAAGTTGCTTTAACGCAAACCAAAGATGCCTTTTGAAAAACACGTTTACATCATATTCTTATACATGCCAGTGCTGAGTGTGAGGTAATTTAAGGTGGTTCTGACAAGTGTTGTCGGCATCGTCATATCCGTTCACATGGGCAGCAAGCCACTCCCATCCGGTCACATGGGCGGCAAGCCACTCCCACAAAGGAGGCCACACCCACAGAGTAGGTTCAAACAATTTTTGAAACCCACCACTGCAGCCTACATATGTAGCCCAGACAAGTTGTAATATAAATTAATTGCATCTGGATTTTAAATCCTAGGTCTTGGTAGCCCTGATATAAATAGTCTGTGTGGACCCTATAGACTTAAACAAAAAAATCTGCTTCCAAATTTGGGACATTGGAATGGATTATGTTGCTGTTTCTCCTTTTCTGAGATCTCACTATCAGCTCACGGAGCTCTAGCTTGTCATGGAATAGTAACAATAGTAATACTTCCAGCCTTTTCTAAACATATGTTCAGCTAAGAAAAACGGCTTGCTGGAACATCCAGGAGCAGAAAAATCAGTGCTGAAGAGTCATTTTTAAAAACAGTCTTAACTTTCATCCAGGAAGAAAACCCTCAGGCTTACGAGGCTTGGAGGGGTTGGAAATTATTGTCTCTTGCTTGAAGGCGGTAGAAACCAAGAGATATAAAATGTTTCAGAAAAGGCCAGAGGAAACACAGCTTCCAATCAAGGTCATGCAGACGGAAAGGCCTCCCTTGACAGTCAACACTTTAAGCAAAGACTATGACTTTTTAGAGCTTTGTATTGGCCTGTTATAACAATGGCTCACTAGGGGGAGACAGGCGTCACCTTCATACCTTCCTGATGGAACCAGAAATACCTACTTCAATCTAAGTTGTTAAACCATTTTGGCAAGAATCTAGACTCTTCCTTGTAAATGCGGTTCAGGAATGGGCAAACCACCTTCCATGATATTGAGATATGCCCTCACAGAAAATCTTGGGACATTAGATTTCCCCATCCTCCTTGCTACAAAGAGATTTGCACTGAAGGACAAGATGTTCATAGAAAAGCATTGAATCAAGAGGAAAGAAAAGCAGACAGAGGCAGAAAAATCACACCACCTCAACACACCCAAAATGCCCAAAGAGCTCCTGAACCAGACGTGGGTTCCTACCAGTTCGCACCTATTCGGTAGAACCGGTTCGTCAAATCTACCAAACCGGTTAGAAGAGGTTCCACCAGTGGACCCGGAAAGCAGGACACACCTACAGAAGAGGTTCTGAAATTTTTTGAAACCCACCACTGGT